>NW_022987724.1:430003-684084 GCF_902827165.1 Trematomus bernacchii
GTCTGTCTGTCTGTCTGTCTGTCTGTCTGTCTGTCTGTCTGTCTGTATGTCTGTCTGTCGTCGTCTGTCTGTCGTGTCTGTCTGTCGTCTGTCTGTCGCTGTCTGTCTGTCTGTCTGTCTGTCTGTCTGTCTGGTCTGTCTGTCTGTCTGTCTGTCTGTCTGTCTGTCTGTCTGTCTGTCTGGTCTGTCTGGTCTGTCTGTCTGGTCTGCTGTCTGTTGTCTGTCTGTCGTTGTGCTGTCTGTTCTGTCTGTCTGTCTGTCTGTCTGTTCTGTCTGTAATGTCTGTCGTCTGTTCTGTCTGTCTGTCCTGTCTGTCTGTCTGTCTGTCTGTCTGTCTGTCTGTGTCTGGTCTGTCTGTCTGTTCTGTCTGTCTGTCTGTCTGTCTGTCTGTCTGTCGTCTGTCTGTCTGTCCTGTCTGTCTGTTGTCTGTCGTCTGTCTGTCTGTCTGTGTTGTTTGTGTGTTGTTCTGGTGTGTGTGGTGCTGTGTGTGTAATCAAGTCAATTCTTGTAAGCCGGGTCATTGAACCTGTCGCTCTTGGCTGCACAGTAGGTGTTTTGTCTTTCTTTAAATGAAATGTTACTCTTCTGTCTCTCTCCCAGATGCAGGAGCTGGAGCAGAGGGTGATCGAGTCTGACCAGCGAGCTGAGAGTGCTGAGAAACAGGTGCTTGTAAAATATTAAAGGATACTTCCACAATATCACCAAAGAGAAGTCCAACAGGGTGAGAAACACGAGTGGTCACATGGTCACACAGGTTTCTAACAGACTTCCAAAATTAGCTTAACTTGCTTCTTAGTTGTTAACCTTTTTAATTAAAATGTTAATCAATAACACCCATCCTTTTGAGTTTGAGTGCTCTGTTTGCAGCCTACTTTGGACAAGAGCATTTGGAAAATAAATCTAATGTAAAATTGACCACTACTTGTCGTTGTGCTAATCTACCTATAAACTGTTTGTTTACAACCTGTATAAACGGCTTGTGTTTTCTACCATGTTGGACTCTGTTGTTACACTTTTTCTAAGTTCTTAGATTTTATTCAATATTTTGGTAACATTGATATCATGGCTGATGGAAACCATAACCCAAAACTGCAAAAATAACAGCCAAGTTGTACAAAAACTGGAACTGTCTTTTAAAAAAGTAAAAAACGTAATAATAAGATGGCTGAAATCTCTAGAAAAAGCTACTAAGTGGACTTTGAACTTAAAAAGTTTTCAAGATCAAAAATACATTTTCATGTAAATCTGAGTGGTATCAGAAGAAATCCTAAAATTGGGATCCAGAAGTCAGAAAGTCAGATTTCGCGTTTGTGTTCATCTAGAATAGAGTAGAAGTCAAACTAAGACTAAACAAAGGATAATAAATAGCTTACAGTAGATATCACACACACTCTGTCTCTGTTGCTGTTGTGTTTATTCTCCCATTTGCTGCCATTACTGGCCGTTCCAGGTGTTTTCTGAAGGTGGTCATTTAATGGTGCCCTTTCTTTGAAAACAACACATACCTGAGGGCTTAGAAAGCCTTTTCTTGTGTTGAGTTAGCAAAAAGTGTTCTCTGTGTTTTCTTCCCAACTTTGTCTGGTGCCTATCAAAACTTAACGGAGCGTGCTAATTTGAGCTTTTGGCCGTGCACCGTGCTCGTGAATTAACTCCTAATTATGCTTTTTCAGATCCATGTCATGGAAGAAAAGCTGAAGTCTGCAAACATACAAACCAGCGAATCAGAGAGCTCGTTGTACAGAAAGTATCAAGAGCTGACCAATCAGGTTCAAGAAAAAGATGCTGTGATAAAGAGATTAGAGGTGCAGCTGGAAAAACAGGTATGGACGGAGCATCAGATAAAGAAAGACATGTCCATTTATGTTCATACGATGTAGGTTAAATAATCCAAAAACCCTGTTTTCTCTGTCTGCAGATCTTAGTCAGAGCCCAGGAGGCCAAAGTTATCGAGGAGAAGGCGGCCAAGATTAAAGACTGGGTCACCTTTAAGCTTAAAGAGGTAAGCTCACACATGTAGAGAACCGACTCAGGGAAGCCCTCACCCAGCTGCGAGACGACATCTGTGGAAACAAGACAAGCTTAGTGTTAGAAATGTTTAAATATAGCTGGTTATAAACAGTCAGAAATGAGAAATGATACTTGTCATAACCATACTTGCCAACCCTCCCGATTTTCGCGGGAGACTCCCGATTTCATGACCGAAAGAACGAGATCGTGGATACAAGCGGCCGAGATGGGTTTTCTCCGCAGGGTGGCTGGCGTCTCCCTTAGGGATAAGGTGAGAAGTTCAGTCATCCGGGAGGGACTCGGAGTTGAACCGCTCCTTCTTCGCGTCTAAAGGAGCCAGTTGAGGTGGTTCAGGCACCTAGTAAGGATGCCACCTGGGCGCCTCACTAGGGAGGTGTTCCAGGCACGTCCAGCTGGGAAGAGACCGAGGGGTAGACCTAGGACCAGGTGGAGGAATTATATCTCTTCGCTGGCCTGGGAGCGCCTTGGGATCCCCCAGTCAGAGCTGGTTGATGTGGCCAGGGAAAGGAACGTGTGGGGCTGGAACTGCTACCCCCGCGACCCGACCATGGATAAGCGAGAGAAGATGGATGGATGGACTCCCGATTTCATTGCCCTCTCCCGGTTTCCTCCCGGGGTCATATTTCTCCCGCATTTCTCCCGATTTCTGACAAAAATCCGATTTACTCACGACTGTTTCCACTCGGACTTTAATAAAGCTACACCATTGTTTGGTTTCCATGGTAGCGCGTCTCTTTAGTAGCGCGCGCAACTGAAAGTGAGAGGGTGTTCAGAATGGTGAGGAAGATAGTCACAGAAACAAAAATGGACAACTCGACCCTCTGCTGTCGTATACACTCCTCCAACCCACACATATGTTCCATCAAGGCAGTGCACTTACAACTACAATAAGCATTTGTAGATTCTTTTCATCTTTAAAAGTCAGTTTCCCCGCTGCGAGTCTCCGGCGCTAACAGTTCTAACAGCTCCGGCGATCCACTAGCACCCCTCCCCCCCCTTCCGCGGTGGTTTTGAAATGCTCCCGATTTCTGAGGTCTCAAGGTTGGCATGTATGGTCATAACACTTGCATAAAAACTCAAATTACAATATTAATTTAAAAGATAGGAACAAATGTTATTGTTTCAACTATAAACGTTGTGTAAAAAGTGTTGTTTAAGGTTATTACGTGTGCTTCGTTGCAGATGGAGCAAGAGAACCAGAAGCTTAAAATGGCCAACCTGAAGCAGACAGAACAGATAATGCTGCTGCAGGACAAACTACAAGGTAAATACCGGCAGAAGAAACTTCATTTGGAAAGAGTGAAAAGCTTTTAGGCTTTTATTTGATGTCTTTCAAGTCTGATTATACTATACAGGGTACTACTTAAAAAGCAAAACAAATGCTCTACTCTTTCTTTTGTATGATTTTCACAGAGTGCTGCATCCAAAAAAATAAATGTTTTTTCTAAGCTTTTCCCATCCACGGTCTTTATGAGACTCCAACACTAATAGTAAATTAAACAAAGTAAATACAATTACAATTTGTTTTAATATAATGTCTGCTGTAAATGTAGCCAGTAGTTAAAGGTGGGGTAGGTAAGTTTGAGAAACCGGCTCGAGATACACTTGTTGTTATATTCCATGGAATGCTCTTAACATCCCGATAGCAATGAATATCTTAAGTGCTTTGACTAAAAATCCATAAAAAAATGTCATCTGTGGAAGCCGTAGTACTGTAAAAAGCACGACCAATCATCTGAGCCGGCCCGGCTAAAATAACTGGATGGCCTACCTGCCTGTCAGCCTTCCATCTGTGCACAAACTTATCTCGTGCCCTCATTGGTCATGTGCGCGTTCGTGTGTGTTGGAGGAGGGGCTCTGTAAAGAAGTGGCAGATTTTTTCCGGCTGTGTATTTTCAAATTCTAGCGCACTCGAGCTGGTTTCTCCAAAATGACCTACCCCACCTTTAAGTATTAGATTACAATTCATAAAGTAAATGTATTAATTTGATTTACATTCATTAGTACACTGTTTATTTGGGCAATGCACTCTTATTTCCTGCTCAAATATAGCAGATATTGTCATTATTCTTTTAGCAGTTGTACAGTAAAAGGTCATGTAGACAGATTGAATGTTTCTGTTACGATATTTTCCCAGAGCTCCAGTGGAGAGAGACTGAGTGACAGGTGTTGTGTTTCTCCTGCAGCTCTCTTAGAGAAACATGCCTCCTCTGGATCTCCTGCCACCTCTCCTGTAATGGATACCCACCTGGTGCCCAGCAGCCCGCTGTTTCCCCCCAGCTGCCCCGAGACCCCACCTGCACCGGAGGACTGCTGGAGGCAGGCCGGCCCCCGAGGAGCCTCTCACATCAAGACCTCGCCCACAGGTGTGCTGCACTTACTTTATATCATCTGGGGAAGGGAAGCAGGAAGCTTTTGAGGCATGTGGTCGATCACATGACTGGAGCAGAACCTACAATAATGAAAGCCTTACCAAAATCCAGTTGAAGATTTCCCAAGTGTTTTGCTTATTCTACAGAGTAAAGTAAATAACTTCTCAGCAAATAGTTTTAGTGTTTATAAAAAATTATAAGCATTTTAACACATGTTATCTCAAACCATAGAAAATGTTCATGAATCCTGGTGCATTCCTTATAAATGACCTTTCAAATATAACTTATTGTTGAAACATTAATCTTTATAATTATCATCATCTGGTGCCTCACTAATAACTTTCTTAAACGCATCTCTTATAATCAACAAGTTGATCCTTTGTGTGGGTATTCTGCTCGGATTTATTATTTATCAACAATTTTTTGATCCATATTTACTTATATAGTGATGTATATGTGACACGATACATTTCCACACCCTGCTACTCATAAGAATTAACACGTATTTTCCTTGAACATTGTTTCATCCGTGTTATCTTTTTCTCAAATCTTATGATTGTGTCTCCTCAGACGTGAAGCAGAGCAGTAAAGCGGTTTGTCTCGGGGACCTGAGGGCCCATGACACGGTGTCTAACAGTGGTCCCGAGCAGCTGGTGGTCCCCGAGGGTCCGGCAGGAGGCTCTGATAGAGACAACTCCTCCGATGAGCTCAACAGCAAGTTCCGCTCTCAGTGCCTCCACTCCTCCTCTTCCTCCTCCTCTTCCTCCTCAGCCTACGAGATGGCCCACGGCCCGAGCTCCCCGGAGTTGTCCCTCAGGATAACCCCCAAAAGCCCCCTCCTGTCGCGCTCCCCCTCCACCAACAACCCCTTCCCCAATCCTTCAGTTCACCAATCAGGCGCCAGCATGACGCTCCCTAAAGTCCGGACCCCCCTCACCCCCAGGGACAGCATCCAGCTGGTGAAGAAGCACTACAGCCAGCCGCAGCCCAGCCTGGACCGCCTGCATCAGCTCAACGTCAGCATCGACATCATGAGCCCCTCCTCCACCTGCTCCACCCTCAAGAGCTCGGGCACCTCGCCCTTCTCGCAGGTTGTGGAGGAGACGGACATTGATGATGGGCTCCCCGACAGCATGGACGGGGTGGTGGAGGAGTCTGGTTTAGAGGAGCTGTGCCGGGGGGGGGTCTCCTCCTCCGTGGGTCTCCCAGACGAACAGGATCAGCTCGATCCTCCGCCAACACCTCCGTTACACCGCTTCCCTTCATGGGTATGAGTCTTGTTTGAGTCTTACATGCAAGCATGAGCAATATCTTTTTGTAGCTGTCACTGCCCGGAGCCTAGGATGTTTGAGAGATGAAGGTTGATACCGCTCTCATGTCTGTACAGTACATATGAAGCGACCAGCAGTCAGTTAGCTTAGCTTAGCACAACAACTGAAAAAAGGGGGAGACATTTGCAATTTTAGAAACTACTAAAAATATTCCCATCAATACCTTCTGTAACATTACAAATTATTTTATTCACACAGATTTAACAAAAGAATATATAATATGTAAATAAGTGAGTTGTAGAGGTGTGCTAACCAGCTGGTAGCAGTTTAACTTCAGATGTACCGTACCCCTATGAGAGCAATATCTATCGTACTGAAAACTGTGAACAAGTGTATTTCCCGAAATGTTATTCCTTTTAATGACGACATAATATTGTACCGTCTGAAAGTGTTTATATTGAATGTTTGAGTGGAGTGAGGGGGGAATATAACTGCCTTTGTTCTCTCTGCAGGAGAGTCGGATCTACGCTGTGGCAAAGTCAGGAATGAGAGTATCTGAGGCGAGTCCTGGAGCCAGGGGCCCCGGGCGAGGTGAGTCCCCCGCAGACTGAAACTAGCCACTCCTTCACTTACATACACTTTCCTTTAAAATCCATTTATTGTCAGTTTAATGCAAATAGGAAGAAAGAAAATAAGTTTATCATGTGTAAAGGCGAGTTTCTTTATACTCCATATTTCAACTAGACAATTACAATTCCTTAATTTAATATATTAAAAGCGTTTCAAAAGAAAAACATTATTTAGGACATCTAACGGACAATTAAAAAAGCCATTAAGGATCTAAGAATAAAGTAATTCAAACAAGCTAAAATAGATGAAGACAGTATAAATCAGTGTATAACTCTGCATGAGCCTGGGTGGTGTAGAGAAGAGTCATTACTCTGAAGTGACATGTCATTCAGCTGTGTGGTTAGTTTGGATCTGTCAGAGCCGCCTTTGATGTCACTTCCTCCGGCCCGAGGCTACACACACCTGCACAGGTGGGCCGCTCTCTCTTCAGGAGGCTCTCTTTCTTTTCTTTAAAGAGCCGAGGACGAGTGTAAGAGTGTGGGGGGGGGGGTAAAGAGGAGCTGAGGGAGAAGCAGCTTTTTAATCAGCCGCGATGAAAGGAGGTGGTCTGGGTGTAATTACTGCGGTGCGTTCTGTCCCGACGTCTTCCATTTTGTCAGGATGCAGACAGCGAGGTCTGACAGCTCTCTGACTGCCAAGTGGTTCATTCAGCCTCCTCTCATGTTTGTGCCTGAAGGTGCATCTGTTGGAGCGTTCAGATCTCAAATTGAATACAAAGGGCCAGATCTAAAAAAAGAATATGCTCAAGACTACTTATCTTTCAGTAACCCTGCTGCAAATGTGTGTACATTTTTAAAGAGCACTCTGAGAGCCAAGACCTTCTCAAAGGCCAAATGCCCTATCTTTCAATATCATTGAAAAAGAAATATAATTATTATATCCGCCTCCTGATTTCAATCCACCATAAAATCTAATGGGTTCTTACTTGGCCCATGTTACATCATTTCACCCACTTTCATGACAATTAGGCCGGTAGTTCTTCCGTTATCCTGCTTGGGAAACCAAAACCATTACCTCCTAGGTGGATGTAACTTCAAATAGATACATATGATCTACTTTCTTTCCCTCCTTAGCAGCTATTCAGACATAACAATTACAATGGCCTTTTTTCTTCTTTCATTTTCATTTGTGACCACTGTTATATTTACACATTCTAAATAATGTAAATAAATGCCTTGCTATGTTTTGTTTACATTTCATAAGGAAATAACAGTAAAACATATACATTCTGAATAAAAAATGTGTATGTTGCAGGGTCCACCTTACCCCAATATCCAGCGGCAGGTCCGTTCACCCAGTTGATCTACAAGAATATCAATGTACCGGTCTACACCACACTGAAAGGGGTGAGTGAAATATTCTTTGTTATCATGATATTATTGTTTTAGGTTGGGTTTTACTTTAAAGGTCCCCTATTATACTGTTTTTCATCAATACATTATAGGTCTCCGATATATACAAAACATGTCTCTGAAGTGGTTGGCTCCAAATACCAAACTGATCATTGCAGCATCCCATAATCCCCTCTGTTTCAGCCCTGTTTCCAAAGTGCTGATTCTCTGTCTGTTACTTTAGATGAAAATAAGGAGCCCCTCCCCACGCCCCTCTGAGAGATATTTGGTTAAAAAGAACACAATGGTGCTCTAGGAGGAGATTCAGGTGATAAGGTGGAGGGGGGTTACCTTGGTTGGTGATTGGCTAATGGTTACACAAGCCAAAAAATCGTTATGACATCATAAAGTGGCCAAAATCTGATCAGCTCATTTTCAGACAGGTTTTTATATAAATGGATCAGGACAAAAAGAGAGAGAATCTTTTTTCCTGAAACTTTCAGAGTCTCTTTTCACAGAGGGGACACATGTTGATGTAGAAGAGACATGAAGAAGTGGTTTTTGCAGAATAGGTGACCTTTAACACTACTCTTTCCGATGTTTGTTTCAGAAAGCCACTCAGATCAGCAGCGTTCCTCTGCCTGACGATGACTCCGGGTCTGAGGACGACAGCAGCTCTCTGGCCAGTTTACGCACCTCCATCCTGATCCCCGACAAGAAGGGCAGCGTCCCCGGGAGCCCCAGAGCCGCCAAGAGAGGTGAGGAGGAGCACAGGGCAGACAAATTAAGAGAGGGAAAACCACCCAGCTTTAAAATGATTAGGGACAAAGCATGTGTGAGATAAATAATTTAAGTGTTTTATTAGCTAAAGGAGTTAATTATTCAGTTTGTGTATAAACTGAATAATTACAGTTCATGCTGCAAAGATGCATGCTTGTACAGTAAATGAACACATTTTCCTGTTATTAAAAAGCCCTTAAAGAAGAAAAAAAAACTTAACTGAGGCTGTAGCTCAGGGGGTGGTTTTCCACCAATCGGAGGGTCGGTGGTTCTATCCCGACCTTTTTAGACATTTAAGTGTCTTTGGGCAAGATACTGTATATCTTACTGTATGATCACTGTAGAAGTCTTTGGATAGAAGCTACATGAAATGTAGCCATCTGTGACAGACAGAGCACCATTCTGCCCCATTCTTTCCTATTCAAACAGAGAGATAACCAACACAGAATAGGCAGAATTGTGTCCGCTCACCAGAATGCTATGCAGTTGGAAGAATCTGCATTGGAAGGACAGAAAGTACCAAGATACATTTGAAATCACTACCTGAATTAGAAGAAGGGAAAGCAGACTAGAGCACTCAGTATCTGCAGACATTCACCACTTCAACTCAATGCAGAGTAACTGCAGGAATGCATTGAGCATCACCTACTGATGATATCTCTGATGATAAGTGACTTCACAGTCTGGATTTTCCATTTGGGAAACTTCTGTCTCAAACCTCCGGCTCCCCGCTGGCTCTGAATCAAGAAATGTATAATTTATTTTCTGTGTTTTTATCCCTTGTTTGCTTTTTTAACTTTCTGTACCTTTACATATGCAATGTCTCCTGTTTTCTTAGGTGTGTCCATGTCCTCCATCAGCTCAGAGAGCGATTATGCCATTCCTCCAGATGCATACTCCCTGGACAGCGACTACTCTGAACCAGAACACAAAGTCCAGCGGACCTCCTCCTACTCCTGCGAGAGCACCGGGTCTGTGAGTGGACTCCTTATTATTATTATTATTATTAATAAAATAAAGGGCCTTCAGCTGTCATTTCCACAGTTTCACTTAAAGGTGGGGTAGGTAAGTTTGAGAAACCGGCTCGAGATACACTTGTTGTTATATTCCATGGAATGCTCTTAACATCCCGATAGCAATGAATATCTTAAGTGCTTTGACAAAAAATCCATAAAAATGTTTTATCTGTGGAAGCCTATACACACTTTATTCATCTTTCACTTATTGCACTGCATAATTGCACCTATATAAAACTTATGTCAACAATTTGTCTATTGCACTATTTTATGTCTTTTTTCTTCTGTAAACAATATCGTACGTTGCATTGTTGGAGTAGCCTAAAACACAAGATTTTCGTTTCAAAACTTTTGCTGTAGCTATTTTTTGCATGTGACAAATAAAGCCTTTGAATCTATATAAATAATGACCAGCAAACCATTTGAGTTAGGCAGATCCAGTGTGATCAGTCAGGTGTGTTTGAATGACCTCTGAGCAGTCGGATGTGTTTGAATGACCTCTGAGCAGTCGGGTGTGTTTGAATAACCTCTGAGCAGTCAGGTGTGTTTGAATAACCTCTGAGCAGTCGGATGTGTTTGAATGACCTCTGAGCAGTCAGGTGTGTTTGAATAACCTCTGAGCAGTCAGGTGTGTTTGAATAACCTCTGAGCAGTCAGGTGTGTTTGAATGACCTCTGAGCAGTCAGGTGTGTTTGAATGACCTCTGAGCAGTCAGGTGTGTTTGAATGACCTCTGAGCAGTCAGGTGTGTTTGAATAACCTCTGAGCAGTCAGGTGTGTTTGAATGACCTCTGAGCAGTCAGGTGTGTTTGAATGACCTCTGAGCTGTGTGTGTGCAGGAGATGCTGGAGAAGTCGGGGTACCTGCTGAAGATGGGCAGTCAGGTGAAGGCCTGGAAACGCCGCTGGTTCATCCTGAGGAACGGAGAGATTCTCTACTACAAATCTCCTGTGAGTGTGAGCCGGCTGCTGCTTCCTTCTAGGGATTTCCTGTCTGCACAGAAAATCATTGCATGAATATTTCAGAATGTTGTGTGTTTGCGTGTACGTTGGCTGCAGCTGACATACCCATGTACATCACTGATATTACAAACTTTGTGATTGGATTTATACAAATCATCTTGGACAGAAGTTAAGTTTCTTGTGTATTTTTGTGTGTTTTTAGAGTGACGTGATCAGGAAACCTCAGGGTCAGATCGAGCTGAACTCGGCCTGCAGTATAGTCCGGGGAGAAGGAGCTCAGACATTTCAAGTAAGTGGAAAACAAACCTTAAATCATGAGAAGACTATCCAAACAGTTCTTGAAGTTGTGTAGGGTGGGTATGAATTACGCTTCACCCTGCTACAGGTTATGTAAAGAATTACAATAGTAGTTTTTATAGATTTACGATATATAAGATGTCAGCATGAGTTGTAAGTGGACACACACAGCTTTACACACCCCAGCACTCTTATTATAGCGCTGCATCACAGTGGAGCTTTACTGCTGCATACCAGAGGAGCAGCTTAAAATGACATCAGGTATAGCGTTGGTCTGGAATGTTTCCCTGGATGCTGATTCTCATCTCCTCTGACACGATGATACTATCTCAGTCTCGGCTGAAGCATTTTTCCCATATTTCTCCCTTTTTTCGTCCACTCAGCTGATCACAGAGAAGAAGACCTTCTATCTGACCGCCGACTCTCCCAACATCCTGGAGGAGTGGATCCGGGTCCTGCAGAACATCCTCAGAGTCCAGGCCAGCAGCCCCGTTACCGTGGAGACCACCACCGCCAGGCCCACTGTGAGGGGCTGGCTCACAAAGGTCAGTTATTAGAGACCCTGAAACTTTGGTATTGCATACAGTAAGTGCTTTTCTCCAAGCATGAGATGATAAGATAAATACATCGACTGTCTAAAAGCTCAATATGTAACTACTGCTGGTAGACAATGAGCTTAGCTTAGCATTAAGACTGGAAAAAGGAGCAAACAGTGTCATTTTGGGAGTAGTCTATTTTCATGTAATATAAAATATTTGTATGAAAGTTAGGACAAAAAAGTCCTAAATTAAAAACAAATATATAATGAAAATATTCCTTTGAGAATTCTGCTAATTGAAAAACTGATTGTTATAGCTCAAGTTTTTATAGCATTTGAAGACACTTAAATTCAGAGTTGCTACAATAATGTTTCCTTAAAACGTCACTTGTTTCACAGTTTTTACTGAAATAATGTATTTCACTTTACTTGGTTTTTAGCTGGTCTGTTACTCTAGGTAATCCTTACTGATATTCACTTCCATTGCATAGTTTCACGAGGTATAGATTAGCCGGCTTTCTCCCTGAAGAGGATGCCTCATTTTCAGCCCTAACGTCTCTTTCAGACAGATATAGAAGTGTCTGTCGTCGGGGTGGGGAGGGTTTGACGGAGCACTTGAAGCAGATTCTTGAAAACCTCCTTCACGTTGGGACACGGTTGTTAGGCCTGAGCTGCTGGAATGCTTGAGACCTCCTTCCCTTCCTCCCTCCTCTGCTCCCTGCCTTCCCTTATCCTCCCGTCTGTTGGTTAACTTAAGACACTTAAACATCTGACGGGTGTGAGTGATGGGTCTCTGACGGATGACTGACAGCACATGTCCTTTCACCAAACCCCAAACCCCTTCCTGAGAGTGGTCTTTGATCTGCTGCTCATGACGTGATCTCCGTCCAGACAGGACTCTCAGCGCTGCTAACCCGCTGACCCTCTGAGGTCACAGCTGGCTCTGGGTCCACGGCATCCACAAGTGACGACATTCACATTTCTTAAACTCTCTGAAAGAGGACTGTTGCTGAAAGTGATGTTCCATGATCACCAGAAGCTGCATTCCTGGTCAAAGGGCCTCAATTATGCTCATTTTCAAAATCATATTAGTTTGTTGGCCTCTACTGTGACATGTCTCCATGCTTTAATGTTCAAAAAGCTCTTTATTTGTCTCATACTACCTGTGCTGCAGCACATCTTTTCACCCTCTGTCTGAAACCAGAGCCCAGTCTGCTTTGATTGGTCAACCGCTTAGAGATGTCCCGCCCCTTAGCCCAACACGTACAATGTTTTGGAGTGCTAGCCAATAGGTTAACCTCCATAACATAGTGACGTCACTATGTTATGGAGGTAAACAAAGGTGTCCAATGGAGGTTTTCAAGGTTCAAGGTTCAAGGCTTTTATTAGTCATACGTACATAGCTACAGTGTAGTTATGACGATGAAAGTCTTAGGTCAAAGATACAACTCTCTCTGGAGGGAACACAGGGATTGTAGCCTTTGCAGACCATTTACATGCACAAGAAACCTATATAACACACTACAGGGAAGGTGTGCGAGTGTGGATATGAAGTTAGCTGTCTCACATACTTTACTGAAGGCTCCTGGGACATCTGCGGATCAGATGTGGACTAACATCTGTCTAGCTTTTTTAAATGTCTTTTGTCTGAGTTTCAAAGGATATAAAAGAATAAAAGCACAAGTCATGTTTTTGCTTCTGTTTGGAAAATCGGGTCAGGTAGAGTTGGGGCTTTTTTTGTGATACTTTTCTCATACCATTGTCTGATTTCTTGTCTCAGGTCAAACACGGACACTCTAAGCTGGTGTGGTGTTCTTTGGTTGGAAAATCCTTCTACTACTATCGTAATCAGGAAGACAAGGTATATAACTCCTTTCTCATAACATGCCACGCTTGCTTTTCATTTTGTCTTTTCTTTTACTATTTTAAAACCTTCCTCAGAAAAGATTTTGTAAATAAATACTTGTTAGTGGTTTTCTTGATCTGCAATAGAGGACTGGTGGTTACAGCTTTTGCTTATACAAGAAAAAGAAGGTGTTATTATGTCAGTGTAACTATTTTTACAAACCTTTTTACAATTTATGTAAAAATGTGATTACTGGCTGCTAACACGGTACTTCTATTATCACTGCTACTCATTGCTAATATAATGAATGTGAACCAATTTTGATGTGAATGTTTGCTTACCTCTGTATTTATATATCTGGCCTAAATCTTTGCTGAAACAATGTAAAGATTGTTGGATAACAGAATTTCTGATTGTGATTGAGTTTGTTCCTTTTCTTCAACACGTTTGTTTGTTTTATCTTAGTTCCCACTAGTGTTAATTTCGTTGACTAAAACTATGACGAAATATGTTCGTCAACGACCTTTTTTTCCATGACGAAAACGAGACGATGACGAGACGGCACCGACGGCAATAAACAATAACTGTAACGAAATCATCATGCAATATCGTTGACGAAAAGTGACGAGACGAAAATGTAGTTTACTAAATAAAAACTATGCCAAAATCTCTCTTTACTTTCGTTGACGAAAAATGAGGAGACGAAATATTATCAAAGATAACGTTACATCTCTGAAAGTCAGTTTTTCTCCCAGCAGTTCCGGTGCTGCGGCTGGGTGCAGCAGCTGTGTGTCTGTGCCGCGCGCGGCGGTACATTTGAAATACACCGGACAGCGGCACACTGTGAACTGTCAGGAAGACTCGGGTCTAACTCATGGTCTAACTAACCTTATTTAACAGAAAATAAAATGGCAACAACAGGGCTTGGGAGCAGTGGTCGCACTCGCGTTAACCGAATACCCCCCCCGTCAGCGCGAGTGAGTGATACATTGTGCACTCGACGGGTAATAATGGATTATGACGGAAATGTTACGATCTTGTCTGTCAAAATGACTGACAACGAAAAAGTATAAAGCCATCATTGCTTGGGAGAAAGAAACAATGTGATATTTGGGCCCATTTTCGCTACAATGAGGCGGAGAAAAAAAGCGAATGCATTGTTTTATCAGAAGGGAAGCAATGTAGCCATAACACAGCTGGTAAAAACACCACAAACCTGACCAGATACTCTCTGCAAAGCTGCATTCTTAATCATTCAACCTGTGTTTTTCATCATCAAATAAGGACAAGATATAATCTTATTGTGAAATAAGTTTGACTAAAATGACAAATTATTGGTTTTGGCTAGACTAGTTTGACTGAAATGTTCAATATAATCTGATGACTAAAAAAGACTCAACAGTTTTCATTGACAAAAAGTAGACTAAAATAATTAGTTTTCTTCGACTAAAATAAGACTAAAATGCTCAGACTTTTAGTCGACTAAATCTTGACTAAAATAGTTACTGTTTTAGTCGACTAAAATAAGACTAAAATGCTCAGACTTTTAGTCGACTAAAACTTGACTAAATAAAAACAGGATGAAGGTGACTAAATATGACTAAAACGAAAAAGGAAATTTAACACAGGACTATGACTAAAACTAAATTAAAAAATAGCTGACGAAATTAACACTAGTTCCCACTACTTTAATTCCCTGTTTACTAATTTAAGTTGTTCCTCTCAGTTGCCTCTGGGTCAGCTGCAGATACGCTCCGCCTCCGTACAGGAAGTGGATCGCTCCTGTGACTCGGATGAGGACTATGAATCCGGCAATCGAGGATTCCTCTCCTCACACTGCACCTTGGTGGTCCAACCCCGAGACCAGAGTCCTACATACCTGCTCATCGGCACCAAGCAGGAGAAGGTAATGTTGCATTAATGTCATGAATATATAGGTGAGATGTGATGCATCCTCAGGCATGGGGTTGATTAATGACGTCTTGTGTTTTTTCTCCACTCAGGACACATGGCTGTATCACCTGACAGTGGCTGCCGGCAGCTGTGCAAACTTTAAAGTGGGAACAGAGTACGAGCAGCTGATCGGTAAACTCCTCGATGCAGAGGGAGACCCAGGTGAGAAATCATATGTCATGTATATTAATGTATAAGCAATGAGAAGCTACTTTGCTCTATTACTAAGTAGCTAGTAACTAATTAACTGGTCAAACCATATTTACACGCCATCAAGTAAAGTGATTAATATGCACCAATATTAAAACCTAGCCGTACTTATTTAGTTTGCCTTTAAGCAATAAACTATAAGTAAATCAGGTTTGAAACATCTTAAATCATCCTGTGAAATAACCACCAGTTGTGTGTTTGAATTCTCCATCTTTAAAAGCTACAACTTCACACAAAAAATACATTATAGCACGACCTCAGCGTCCTCAGTTGTAGCTTTGACGCTGAACTAAAAGTGACATTAAAAGTCATTTATAACTGTTGGTACAGAGTTCATAAAAATATTGGATCACATTTTAACACTGCATATCATAGAGTCGGCATTGGAGATATGTATAACCCTCACACACAGTAGATGTGTAGTAGACTGAAAGGCTTTACGCTCTCTCTATAAGTGGAGACAAATGCAGTCAGTAGCATGCTCCGTGTTATTTTGACCCGCTCCGTGTGACGGTCTTAATCCACGCTGCAGACTGTGTTTACGACGGCAGCGCTGTGTGTGAATTTTAGATTTTCAGCTGTCCAGAGTCATTACGGCTTTGAAACTCAATCTTTGTGTTTGTCTGTGCCTGTGTGTGTGTGTGTGTGTGTGTGTGTGTGTGTGTGTGTTTTCAATGTGTGTGTGTGTGCTTCTCCTTCTTTTCCCAGAATCCTCCTTGTGGAAGAGCGAGGCCTTGAGCTTCTGTAAGGAGGGTCTGCACTCGCCTCTCAGCACTCTGCCCTCTGAAGCTCTGCAGACTGAAGCTCTCAAGCTATTCAAGGTCCGTCTCTCCACCTCTCCCCCCCCCCCCCCCCCTCCTTCTGTCTCTCTCTTGCTATTCCATTTCCTTTCATCCCTTTCTCCGAATCCCTCTCTCCTCTTCTGCGAGAGTCTGTGCAAGGCATCATCCAGCCTCCCTCCCATTACCCCCTCTTCTCCTGGATGCGCTCGATGACCCTCTTCCTCTCCTCCCTCCCGCCTCTAAAGCAGATCAAAGGCTTGAGGACGAGGACCCCAGCTCATTAAAAGTTTGGAAGAGAGATAATGGTCTTGATTATCTGCTCTGATTGAGGCTAACCGGTCCTCCGGTTTACAGGCAGTGTGAAAGGCGGCCCTTTTAAAGAGGAGACATGGGGGGTCAGGGTCCTCAGAGTGGCAGATATGGAAATGGAAGCTACAGGACGGGGGAGGAGAAATAAGATCTTTTCCTCTTTTTTCAACTCTGTGGCCCTCAGTGCGCCCACCCAGGAGCCCCCCCCCTGTTCCACTGCAGACGCTCCACTATGGGATGGAAAGTTGAATGGATCGGCTCTCTCTTTGACAAGCCAGCCTTAAAAACAGACCCACCACACACAAAGAGACACAGTGAATGGGAGTGACACACTTTTCAAGTCTAGGGACTTTGAAGTATTAATGAATCTGACGAGTTGGTTCTTTTGTCTTCAACTGTCCCACTGGATAAAGACAAATAATAATGACATACACATTAGGGCTCATACTGACCTCATATCATGTGTTCTTGTTGGTTTGTCATCACCTGGAGTTTTAGGGTTAGGGTTATTTTAAGATGCAAACTCTTAGTCTCTGGTGTGTATTTGCCTCCCCCTGCTGGTTAGATTCAAAGGAGATTCTAAGGTTTTATTGTCATATATAAAGTGACACGATAATGCAAGTTAAATGCAGAAATTTGTGATAATAAGTCAACTATTTTAATGTAAAATCAAATGAAATAAAACAGAATGTTGAAGTAATTACTCTACAGTATATATTTGAATAATTAGGACTAAACAGTTAGTGCTTTGGAAGTTGGTGTCAGATGTAAAATATGAAGAAGTATTTCCATCTCTGCAGTCCTGTCAGCTCTTCATCAACGTCCTGGCTGAGTCTCCTTCAGTCGACTACCACACCTCGCTGGCCCAGAATGCTTTGCAAGTGTGCCTGACCCACCCCGAGCTGCAGAATGAAGTTTACTGTCAGCTGATCAAGCAGACCAACCGCCGGACACCTCACAACTACTCCCTCACACAGGTCAGCCTGCAGGTTGATTTGAACTTTTAATCAAACTAATATGACCATACTAGGTTAACTCAGAATATGAAGCAGAGTGCTGAAAAGGTTTCAAAAGATCCTGTATATTAAAAATTGTCTCTTTTCCCCATGTCCTCCTGCAGTGCTGGCAGCTGTTGTCTCTGTGTGTGGCTCTGTTCCTGCCTCAGCAACATTTCCTGTGGTACCTGAAACAGTACCTGCAGCGCAACGCCGACCCAAAGTAAGGTCTAAAGCCTGTAGCTGACCCTTCAAAGTAAAAAAAACAACAAAATATCAGCTGTGCGGCAGTTTTTATTGGATTGTTTACATCTCTATCACCTTTTCCCCCACACAGGAGTGAGGTGGGGAAGTATGCCGTGTACTGTCAGAGGTCTGTGGAGCGGACACTGCAGAACGGAGAGCGAGAGGCCAAACCTTCCCGAATGGAGATCGTCTCCATCCTGCTGAGAAACCCCTACCACCACTCACTGCCGTTCAGCATCCCAGTGCACTTCATGAACAACACCTACCAGGTAAAGCACACAAGCACATGTGTCTTACCAAATGTCTTATTTATATCTTAAAGACACCATTTACATGATCTATTCTTCAGAAGCAAATCACCTCGTCTAATATCCCTGCAACTCACGCACTTTGAGCATCAGATATCCTTAAGGGAGAGGATTGTTGTGTAACTTAACCTACAAGTAACAGCGTCATGTTATACCTGCAGATGTGAACGCATGTTGATGTTACTACCATATTAAAAGCTGGAGTTTGGTATATTTGTCTCCCCCCTCTGGTAGTGAGAGTAATTACCATATAGGATTGACCATAGAGACACAGCATCAGTTATCTAGAGCGATGCTCAAGATGAAAAAGAAACTTGGGGTTCAGAGAAATGATCCGATTATAGAGAATTGCACGGTAAAGTTTGAAGAGAACAATCCAGAGGGGGTGTGGTAGATGCAACAAGCTCACCTTCAGGTAGAAATGGGCTAGTGCAGGAGAACTTGCCCCAGACGCCAAAACTAAAAATACAGAATGTTTCCTTGGCAGTGATTGGCTTAATCAGCTTAATGTGAACTTGTTCGAAAAGGGCTTGAATGTAGCAGATGTTTATTTTTATGTCCAGCAACAGAAAGATTTTGCTGAAATGCAACGTCATCTGGGAATCAGACAATAAAATCATTCCCGTCAAAGTAACTTTTACAGAGTTGTAAAGTCCTGACGCATAAGTGCCTTGGCTCCAAACTCATGGATCGATTACTTAGCCTGGATGTCCTGGATCATATTTTATCGTCTCACCAGTACCTGAAACAACACAACTCTGTTTTTTATCTCAACTCCTTCTTACAGCTGCAGTAAACAATACATCTGCAGTTCTAATCCACTGCTGCACTTGCTATTAGGTTGCAGGAACATTTAGGCTGGCTCTGGTTCATCTCATCAATCAGACTTTTTTCTCTCATGTAGGTGGTGGGTTTCGACGGCTCCACCACAGTGGAAGAGTTCCTCCACACGCTGAACCAGAGGATCTGTGTGAGGAAGCCTCAGCTGTCGGGCTTTGCTCTCGTCACTGACGATCCATCGGGGAGAGACCTGGAGCACTGCCTGCTGCCGTCTGCCAAGGTATCACTGAGGCTCACTGAGCAGGGGTTCAATTCATCCGTCTCATGTTTCTTAACATTGTAGAGGAACAACAGAGGGTTTTTAAAAACTATTTTCATAAGATTAAGGCTGTCCAAACCATTTTGGGACTTTGGTTTTGAAACTGCAGCATACCAAAGCCTTACACTGTAATTTAATTCCACTCAATCACAATACAAGTGGTGCTTTCACTTCATTTTCATTCTGGTTACTAAAACTATTCCATTGTGTTTAACCAGCTCAAAGAGACCAGGCCAGCACACAATACAGACTGTAACACCATTGTGCAACTTAGACAGTAATCTATATTATTTACTCGTGTTTTTACTGGCTGCAACTTCAATACTCTGACTTTAAAGGGGCCTTATTAAGCTCCTTTTCAGGCTGATATCAGTATGTAGTGTCTCTACCGTGACATGTCTCCATGCTTTAATGTTCAGAAAGCTCTTTACTTTTCTCATGCTGCCTGTGCTGCAGCACCTCTTTTCACCCTCTGTCTGAAACCAGAGCCCAGTCTGCTTTGATTGGTTAGCTGGCCGGCTCTGTTGTGATTGATCAACCTCTTAAAGATGTCCCGGCCCTTAGCCTAACACGTACATTGTGTTGGAGCGCTAGCCAATAGAAGCGTTAGTGTTACATAGTGATGTCACTGTCTGCCTGGAGTACGACTTGTTTCCATTTGGCCAGATCTGTGATGTCATATCCAAGTGGGAGCAGGCCCTGAAGGAGTTGCATCCTGGGAAAAATGAGGGGACACGGATTGTGCGTCTCACATATAAAAGCAGGTAGGATTTCCTTTTGCGTCATCTTGTTAAAACACAATACCTCAGCATCTTTCATTATTAACTCACACTCATTTGTCTACATAAAAGGCTTAACAACAAACAAAAGATGGTGATATGAGATGTGTTCTGCCTTTTTGATTCATTTCAAAATGTTGGGATTAGTTTCCTTAACTTTTAAATGAAGTGAAGAGTGTATCATTTCAGCCTCTTCCAGGAAGACACGTTTCTTGACATGTGTTCTTCCTTTGTGCATGCACAGGTTGTGTTTCAGAGGTCAGGTGAAAGGAGAGACGGAGCGAGAGCGCCTCCTGCTGGCGTACCAGGTGAACGATGAAGTGCACAAAGGCCACTTCCCTGTGAACAAAGAGCTGGCTCTGGAGGTGGCTGCCCTCATGGCACAGGTCTGTAAGCAACATGTCCAGGGACTATCAAGACTTCAATCGATGAAAACCTTGTAATGCATACTGAATTTTTCTGTGTGTTAAAACTATCTTTCTCACCCTCTCTGTGCTTCTGTTTTTTCTTCCTCCAGGTTGAGCACAGTGACCTGGAGAAACCCGCTGCCTCCTCTCCTGCTGCGTCTCCTCAGCCCAAGTCCCAGCTGATCCTCCTGCAGGCCTTGGAGCGATTCTACCCCAAACGCTACAAACAGGACTGCAGCTCAGAGCAGCTCAGGTAAAACAAACACTGCTGAAATAATATGTTTGTTTTTCTAGAACCTGAGAACCAAATGTCCTCCTGATAAAGGTTTGTTTGATGTATTTTGCGATGTCCTCTTGTGACTAAAGTCTGACAAACATAGTGGTGGCATTTTGTCGTGAGGGCAGTAGTACAAACTTTTGAAGGGGTGCTTGAGTTTAGCACTAGACCCCAACACTGCTCTTAATACCATGATGGGTTAGATACAGGGTCTACATTTCACTATGTGTTCTGTGCTCGATTTCATATTTTCACAAACGAATGAGACACAAATTAACTCAAGCTGCTGGATGCTCGCGTTTGCTACAAATAAGATTGAAACCTAATCAAATATCCCTCTACTTGGTATCATGGTAGCTGACCTGGTTCGGAAGGAGCTTCATGTATTGAGGCTTTGCAGCAGCGCCTGGGTTTAAAACCAACTCGCGGCCCTCTGCTGAATATCATCCTCTCTCTCTCTCTGCCTTATCGTCCTCTGTTTTATTCAATAAAGCAAAAATCAATCTTTAAAAGGCGTGTGGTGCAGTGGCGTGTGGTGCAGTGGGTTGTGCGTTGGTGTTCGGATCAGGGGGTCACAGGTTTAAACCCCACTGCAGTCAGCATGTCGTTGTGTCCCTGGGCAAGACACTTCACCCCAAATTGCTCCTGTGGGGATTGTCCAGTATGTAAGTCGCTTTGGATAAAAGCGTCTAACAAGTAACATGTAATGTAAAACAAATCAACATGTTCTTTTTGTCCTTTCAGAGATCTGACTGAGCGTCTGGCCACTAAGTGGTCCATGCTACGTGGGTGCAGTGCACCTGAGTGTGTGAGAATATATCTAACTGTGGCTCGGAAGTGGCCCCTGTTTGGAGCCAAACTCTTCAGCGCCAAGGTACGAAACTAAAAAATATGTATCTTCTTGTTTATTGTTTAATGTCACGTTTGTCTTAATGCAGGCGTTTGTCTGTTACTCTCGTTTGAAGTCTGACTCTCCAAAAAAGTCAGAAATTCACCTTTCACTTCTCTTGACCCCTAACACAGTTATCCATAAGGTTTCCAGCACAGGTTGGACCAGTCTGAGACCTTGAAGAGGCTTTAGAGATGAAGCTGTAGGGTATACCAGGATGGATTTGTCACATGTGCTCTCTTTGTTTCCCCTGTCCACAGCCGGTCCCCCCATCTCCTGTCGAGCAGAGCCAAGGGTGGCTGGCAGTCAATGAAGATGGACTGTGTGTGCTGGACTACACAATGGTGACTATATCAACACTATCTCTGTCCTGTGTTGTTACATGAAACACTTTAGAGTTTACATTTGTTTCAGTTCAGCTAAAAAGGAAAACTTGTCTTTATAACTCAGCTGGCCGGGTCACAAGAGCTTTGTGGCCGACCGGTCTGAAGGCTTTTTATTCTGTGGTGGTTCAAACACCACAAATCCACAGGAAAATAAAATCCCCGGCTTCTAATTTAAAAAATGTTACCCTAAAAAACAGCAGTTTGAACATGTAAACAACATTAACGCTCTGTCATTTGCAGCAGGCCATGCAGATCCATTTCATGTTTGGTTTGGTCGGCAGCTGGCTCATGCAGCTTCGTTAAAATCATAGAGAAAAAACCAACACTGAACGTTATGTCACGCTCCTTCACGCTGAGTTAGCCCTTAAAAAAAGGCAGAAATCCAAAAACATTTCCCAAAAGAAATCCACGCTCTATTTTGAGATCAGCCATAACATTTAGAACGTGCTCCCTGTTTTATATCCCTGCTCATTTAACACTGGCCATGTCTCCACTCTTCAGCACACGCTGGTCACATACTCCTACCAGTCTGTGATCACATTCGGAGGTTTCCGTGACGATTTCATGGTGGTCACGAGCCAGCAGAGGGAGCCTGGAGTCGGGAAGAAGAGCGTGGAGAAGCTGGTCTTTGTGATGGCCAAACCAAAGGTAAGCATCAAGAGGACATCTGCACGTGTTCAGTCTGAATGATCGATGTCTGCTTTGCCTCTGCATCCGAGCTTGTCCCTTTTATAAATATGATCTAAGCAGGATTACTTGTTGCCAGAGGGTATGTGGACATTTGGATCATTTTTAAGAATTAAAAGGTATTCACAGAGCTGACATAGGATAAAGAGTTTAATAATTAGATAAAAGATACTCATAAACAATTTAAATATTTAGCTTAAAGGTGGGGTAGGTAAGTTTGAGAAACCGGCTCGAGATACACTTTTTGTTATATTCCATGGAATGCTCTTAACATCCCGATAGCAATGAATATCTTAAGTGCTTTGACAAAAAATCCATAAAAAAATGTCATCTGTGGAAGCCGTAGTACTGTAAAAAGCACGACCAATCATCTGAGCCGGCCCGGCTAAAGTAACTGGATGGCCTACCTGCCTGTCAGCCTTCCATCTGTGCACAAACTTATCTCGTGCCCTCGTTGGTCATGTGCGCGTTCGTGTGTGTTGGAGGAAGGGCTCTGTAAGGAAGTGGCAGATTTTTTCCAGCTGTGTATTTTCAAATTCTAGCGCACTCGAGCTGGTTTCTCCAAAATTACCTACCCCACCTTTAAGGTAATGTATAAGAGTTTAAATAGTTGGCTAAGTAATTGATAAAAAAATTATTTGCTCAAAAATATTTTTTAAAAGGTTGACTTTATCAAAAGTAATAGATACAAGTTTAAATGATAGCTATAAGTGACTGATATACAGTATACATTGGCTAAATGAAGAAGATCTATCTAAATGTAATGGATAAAGAGTTGCAATAGTTAGCTACAGTAATGGATACACATTTTAAATAGTTGGTTAAAGTGATAGATAAACAGCTGAAACCATTAGCTTCGGCCCCTAGTGGTACAGATCTCACCTAGACCAACCTAAACACTAAACGATTTGAATGTAAACATATTATAACATTATCCACTTTGCCATGGTTGATGGTGTTGAATGACATCCAGTTTAAATGACGTGTTGATGGAGGGGGGGTTGAGTTCCTCTGATGAGACTGCAGAGGAACGAGGTTAAGAGCCACTGAAGTAAACCATTAGCGCTGAGGCGTGAAGGAGCGTGGGTCGACATATGAAATGTTGAAGGCGTTGAAGTCGTGTAAAGGATCTGTGAAGATAAGGGAGACTAACTCATACTCACCTGTTGAGCGCTAATGCATACAGCAGGTAATGTCTGTCAGTAATGTGCAGGATCTCAGTGGAGCTCATGTTACAGCGGTGGGAAAAGCTAATGAGAAGTGACGCCACGCTTGATCGCACGACAGTTTGATGTCTCAGGTTTTCAGGTTTCCACGCTGGGCCCTCCGGCTCCCTGCGATCCAATGAAACATCATCTCGTAATGTTAAAACCATTAATCCGAGCTGTTTGTGCTCCGCTCTCAGATTCTGGAGCTCACTCTGCTCATGGCCAGCTACATCAACCACTGGACCCCCGGCCCCCCGTCGGCCGCCCAGCAGCCCCTCGGCCACTGGGACGTAGACAGCCGCCACTTCCCCGCCATGAACTACACCACCAAGGGCCCCACACTACTGTGAAATATGCAAACAGCAAGACTGTTAAACTACAGGGAGGCTCAGCAACATTACCTTTTAGTTAAATGCATCGGGTTTCATGTCAGAGTTTTTACAGAAGAGATTATTTTTTCCTTTTTTTATGAAGATTTAGAAATGTCAGAAAAAGTCTTGTTAGACTATTTATTTCAACAACAAAAGAGTGTTTCAACTCTGCTTTATTTAGATGTAAGGTTTTAATTCCTTGTTGGAATAATTTGCATAATACAGAAGTGGCTTAGAGGACACATTTCCACCCGCAGTGTCGTCCTGTTAGTCGCCTTTATTTTGACAGTGGTGCGTTCAGGCTCTTCCTGTCATGAGCTGAGAGCTGCTTGGACTGGAACACAGTGTTCTGTGTCACTGTGTCGCTGTACCAGGATTATTAACTCATACTTGACGATGAACCAGAGTTGAAATCATTCAGGAGGTACTGTGCATTCAGAAAGGGATTGATATGTCATACAGTATGACACTTTTTAGCATCTTAATTTGATACAAACCATATCTAATATGAATTAAAGTAAGAAATTAAACAAACAGATATTTGAATGATGGACTAATCTGATTCTTTTCTCAATTCATTGATTCATTATTTGGTCTGTAAAGAATCTGAAATACGTTGAAATAGTGTTTTTCTGAAAACCAAAGATATTAATTTTTAATCTTAACGAAAAAAGAGCACAAATATTAGCATTTGCTAAAATCACTGCATTTGTGTAACTAAAAAATTATGATAAATCAATTGTTTGAATAGTTAGATTATTTTCGGTAGGTAAACTAATCAATAAAACAACTATTTGCGTATAAAGTCGACTAAATCCTCGACTAAAAACCCCACAAAGAAAATGTAAGAAACCTTTTTTTAATCCTATTATCATTTGTTTTGAACCCTAACCTAATATGTAGCCCAAAGCAGTCCAAGTAACAGTAAAGTATCTGCTGTTGCTGCAGTACTATAATAATGTGACGGAGACACACAGGTACAGGACAGGATGTAAAAAGCTGTTTAACAGTGAAGGTACTGTGAGTTTAATGAAACCTGTTTGTGTGTTACTTCTCTGATGGTCCTCTCATTACACATACAGCATATTAATAATCAGGTCCCTCAGTGTTTTAATAATCAACACAAAAGGAGAAAACTAATACATAAAATAATAGCTACCAAAATATTTGAATGACTTGAACTGTTTTGGATCAAACCACTTTCTTGCTCATGTCCATATTAGTTATTTATTTGTATTTCAAACATGTTTTTGGCTTTTGCTTTGTAGGGTACACATGTTTTTGTCACATGAATATTTTGGGAAAGGTTCAGCTTCCTTTATGTCGAGTAATTTAAGAGCAGAGTATGTTTGTGACTGTGTCTGTACTGCGATGTGTCACAATGTTTGAAAGATGGTGTCTTTATGTTTGAGTGTGTGGGAAAAAAATAAACGGTACAATATGTTTGATTGTTTTCATTTAGGTATTTTACCCTACTTGCACTTGTGTCTTAATTGAACATGTTTTTTACCTCACAGTGTGGAAGGTAAGTACTTACATAAACACATTACAACTGAAAGGGATCTTCAGTATACCTTCACCTACAGCAGGGGTGTCAAACTCAAGTACACAGTGGGCCAAAATAAACAAATCCATACTAGTCGAGGACCGGACTGGTTCAATGTTTATTGCAAAACATATTGAAATGAACTTATTGCACATATTAAACCTGGAACTAACAAAGCTTAAATTATTGCCTATAAAAACAACATTAAACATTAAATAATCAGTAGCATTCATTTCTTATGGCTCTATCTGCAGCTTTTCCTCAGTCATTTCTTATGATTACATTTTTCCACAGGCCAACAACATCTTCAAAAAAACTATTTCCCTCAAAGAAAAAAACAAACATGCCCTGTTGTCGTGAGAGAAAAAGTGCAGAAGGAAACATCCATGTAAACTCAGTGTGCTGCTCTGTGATGCTAGTTCAAGCCAGATACTTGGCATCTCATCTCGGGTGCAAGTTCATCAATGTTTGGGGTCAGGCTCTGAGCTGAGGAGATCCTCAGGATTGAGTGAAGGTGTGCGTGCAATATACCGGCGGGCCAGATCTAATAGTAATTAGAAATTATCCTGCGGGCCGAAATTAAATCCACCAAGGGCCTGATTTGGACCCCGGGCCTTGAGTTTGACACATGTGACCTACAGTATAGAGCACCTCACATGCTGTTAGACTTTATTTAAATCAATATCATGGTTATTCATCTGTTTCAAATAATACCATTCTGTGAGTCAGAAGTTAACTATAATGCAACATTTCATTTAATATTTAAATTATTGTTCAATAAAATAAACTATGTTCCACTGTTACTGTAAGCATGAAAAATGTAGTTTAATTTTGACGTTTTTAATTAAAGTTAGTTTAAAATCATTAATACTGCATAATCAGTATAATGTATACTTTATGTATACTTTTACTATTATATAAAGTGTATGTATATAGAGTATATTTGTATTTTATAACATGTTAAATAATAATAATCTGTATTTGTATAGCACTTTTCATGGTGCAGCTCAACGTGCAAGGCAAGTTTATTTATACAGCACCTTTCAGCACACGGCAACCCAAAGTGCTTTACAAAATAAAATAAAAGACATTTAAGAATAAATACAGTGGAAGCACATTATAAAAAGGCATTTCAAAACAGGCATTTAAAAAGCAAAGATAATCAAATAAACCCAACAGGTATAAAATACATGGATAAAATCCATACTGCAGTTTGAATTTGAACAACTCATCCAAATGCTGTGGCGAAAAAGATACGTTTTTAATCTCGATTTAAAAGTATTAACAGTTGCAGCTGACCTGCAGGATTCAGGGAGTTCCAGATGGTCGGGGCATGAAAACTAAATGCTGCTTCTCCATGTTTAGTTCTGACTCTTGTAAGGCGTGTGGCGCAGTGGGTTGTGCGTTGGAGTTCGGATCAGGGGGTCACAGGTTCAAACCCCACTGCAGTCAGCATGTCGTTGTGTCCCTGGGCAAGACACTTCACCCCAAATTGCTCCTGTATCCCTCTGCTCCCTCTCTACCAATACTCCTTGGTTTCTCGAGTGCTGCATTTGGGTCCTTCATAAGATTGTGACATGATCACTGTGCTGTTATATCTATTATTTATTTTGGGGGTGAGCATGCTTTTCAGAAACAACAAAAAGTGTTGCAACATTTGTAAGGCACGTCAAAACTTGAAATTCTTAAGAAAGCACTCTTTGTCTGTCCCTCAATAAACTCATTCTGATACTAAAGTATAATCCAATCAGGAAACGCACGACTCACTTGACAGTAACGAAACTCCTCTTGGAAAAGAACACTATTTCTATGTTACTAAAACGCTCTCATCCAACACTTCCATAAACTCTGTGTGTTGCTCAGCCTCCACTCGGCTGTTTTACTGCAGTCCAGGGTTTTTTCTTGGTGTGGAAGCTGTTCTGCTTTTTCTTATCCGAGGGGGTCAAAGTGGTAATGGCATTTTCCTGCCAAATATATGCAGTAAATCTCACTTTTTATAGCTCGTCTGAGCTCTTGTTGTTCCAAAGCAGCTCTGACACAAAATGAAATGCTTGTTATAAGCTTCACTGCTGAATGTCTGCTTGCTTTCATTGCTCATCAAAAAAGAAAATAACTTTTCCGTGGTGCATTATGGCTGAGGCCACACGCTTTATACGAGTCTAAATCTAAATGAATTTAATGTAAAATATGCCAGTGTTGCTGGACAGATGGGCATAATGCAGGTTTTATGAATTAAGAAAGCAGCATGATTTTAAAAACAATATTTTTTTATTTATTAGACGAGGGGTGTATTTCAGAACTTTAAGACTTATTTTAAATCATGAAACGCCTTGTGTTCTCTCTTATGAGCATGTGATTGCGCCGTCCAAATGGTTGTAACACTTTTAGGGCTGCATCCAACAATTCATTCAATTATTGATTCGTCTGTTAATTATTGTATATGAATTTCTATTTCTATTTCTTCTCTTTAGCCTCGAACTATCACCATGAAGACCTATGACCAAAACTATTGTTTTATTTTTTATTCAATTTTTTACATTGTTTTTTCTGTTTTATTTATATCTTTCTATTTATATATTTTTACGATTTTCTGCTTTTTTATTTAGCTTTTCTTTTCTTTATAATGTCTGTTTTTGATCATTCATGTGTGATATTAATTCTCTTTGTAAAGTTCTTTGGTCAACGTGTTCTTTTTAAATGTGCTCTATAAGTATCTGGGCTGGACCTGACTTAAATATGGACAATATAGTCCCTGCAGTTTGAGTCTCTTCAGTTAAACAGAAACACTTTATGTGAGAGACAAGGGCCAGTAGATTTGTCATTTTTATTTGAAAACATTACATTTCTGGAGATTGACTATAATATGTTAATTTACTTAAATGTTCATCTTAACTTTAATTTTGACCTCAAATCCTGTACGAACTCACTCTCACTTAGTGATGGCATGATGTCTTTATAATCTTAGGACTGATTTACCAACATGATAATGTTAAAGCTCTCAAATAAAATCTGTCTTAAATGTCTTACTGCAGGTGAAGGACCTCTTTAATTATCCCTTTATTCAATTCCTTTCTAAAGTTAACTATAAACAGCTCAAAAATCTACTGAAACATCCCTGTTACATAACAAGTGAGTGATGTGACATGTGTAAGTAGTGAAGAGTGCTTTGTGTAAAGGTGTGATTTAAACTTGTATAGAGACATATCTGTAAATCTATAAGGTGACATTCATGCTTCCTTCCTATCTGATCTAACACAACATTGACCGCTACAGTATCAGTAATGTAAAACATGATATTCACATTACATAACCTGGGTTGAGAAGGGAGACAGTGATATGTGGTTTATGTTAGGAGGCCTGTAGTTTATTCAAGGGTGAATAGCAGTCAGACGCTTGTAATTTTTCATTTTGTTTAACACGTGCTATCAGATCTCTATTGTCTATCAATGTTGTATAAATTGCATGTTGACACTAGTTGTGGCTTTGCATTATTTATCCAGGTTACACTCTTTTCTCAAAGGGACAAAATCCATCTTCTGTGTCAACAACTGAATTAGCTCCTGCACGATTGGCTCTAAAAAGATTGGGCCGAAGTCGAGCTGACCACAGCCTCATTATAATCCAAAACTATACATTGATTAGTTTATTTACCATAGTGATTTTAACAATGATTATTTAGTTCATCTGGCAAGAAAAAGTCAATATTATGTACAGATTTAAAGATTTTTCCTGGTTCAATTTCTTACAAAAATTAAAAACTGTTTACTTGCTACTTCTCTCTCGTTTGTAATGATCAATTTCACCATGTTGGGCTCTTGAAGGCATTTTACACTATTTTCTAAACTAAGAAATAAACAGATTCATAAAAAATATCCTTCCATAATTAAATAACCCTTATATGAGACACACAGTTCACATGGTGCACTGCAGGGGTAATGTTTTTTTTTTGCGTGATTCTCAAAAGAAAGATTTTGGGTGGAGTTTCATGTTTTAACGGAAGCACGTTTCATTTTATGTGGAACCTGCTGGAACAGGAAGAGTTAACTCCCCTTTTACACCGATACTGTAAACTGTTAGCTATAACCTGCACACTGTTTGAATATCACCTACATTATTTATATATATTTTAAACAGTAGTGTTTCATAAGCAATGTGTAATTTATTCTACATTTCCTTTTTGTATTTATATTTTTCTTGCAAACGTTTTTGTAATGCTACTGTATATTTGCTCTATATTTTACATCTTAATTTCTCTTAAGTGTGTTCATGCATTCACAATTTTACACCAAAGCTAATTCATTGTACATGTAAACCTAATTGGCTAATTCAGATTCCTATATTAATCATTAAAATGTTTTTGATATAGCCCAATATCAGAAATGAAATAACACATACAGCATCTAACAGCCTCTGACCTTAGACCCTTGCAAAAAAATTGGAAAAAAGTCCCCAAAAGAAACGGATGAATTACATTAAATAATGTGCAAAGTAAACATTGGAGTAAGGTTGCCACTGTAAAAGATAAATGGACACTTTAATAAAAAATACTTTTCTGCGATACTGATCTAGAAAGGGTCAGTAGGGGTTTTATTCATTGTTTATTTACACTTTTCAAAAATACTTGAGGCGATGGGAGGGTGAATGTGATGCAGCAGTTTGTTTTTTTGCTTGGTAATTGATTCCATATTAGCCTAGCCTAGCCTGAGAGCCTCGGAGAGATATCACTGGCACTGCTGCGCTTTCTCCAGCGTGGGCTGCAAGAGCAAGTCAAGACACAACACAGCCGCCTCATAAGAGCAGGAAACACGGGTAGGTCGTGTGAAACATGTTGTAATAGCGATATAACACGGTGTACTAACTCACGATACGATACAAGCAGAGATAACTGGCTCAATAACGGGTTTGTTTGTTTTGGTAGGAAACGTTAACAATGACAACCAAGAAGCCGCAGAGCTTGCTCCGTGAAGCGTCTCATCAGATTATAGCGGGAGGATCCGCTGGTAAGTCTGCACGTTTTATTTCTGCTTCTCACAACGATTGATTTTGTAATAGTTTAGGTAGTTTGCACGCTGCTAAATGTATGTAGCATAGCAACAGCGTTACCGTATAATCAAATGTATGCTGTGGCGACACGTTCACCTTCCCACGAGACTAAAGGTACAGAAACGTTTCGGGTTTTAATCACACACGCGTAATCGTTAACCGAATAAATGATTTGGGTCACCTGGATCAAAGGTGATATACGTGAGAGCAAGATAGTTGTCACACTCTGCAAAACTGCAGTGTTCACGGAAGAGCCAAAGGGAAGGGTAATCAGTCTGCGCATGCGTAGAGTTCAAGGATTCAAAGGCTTTATTGTCATATGCACAGTAGCTACAGTGTAGAAATGGCAATGGAAATCTTAAATCCCAAGCTCCTACAACATTGCAACTTCGTCATTTAGGACATAAAACAATCAAACACCTAAAAAAATATAAAGAAATTAGAATATTATAGTGCAGATTTTGTTGCAAGACCAATGTCCAAGTAAACTATATACTTGTCAGGAAAATAAATAAATACAATAAGCTAATAATGCAGAGAATGTTGTAGGTGACCAAGTAAATGCAGGAGTCTATAAACATGTGAATCGAGTAAGATAAACAAGAACAGAGAGTAAATTAAATGCTGTTCATCGTAGTGATAACTCTTTTGATAAATAGATTTTAAGATGCAAAGGTATGACAATATATTGTGCAATTTAACTTATAGCATCTATTTTTTATTATACTGTACTTAAGGACACATTAAGGGAACCTTTAGCCTCCTATAATTGTGTTTCAATTTCAACACATCTTTATATTTATAATTCAAAGGGGACAAATATTATAATTATTCTGTACAACATTGTTTTGACAGGTTAAATTACAATATACAAAGTATTACAAAAACCACCAGACTCAGGGACAGTTTCATCCCACAGGCCATAAGACTATTTAACACCTGAGCTTGCACTAATTTATTTGTATTGTTGTTTTTTTACATGTATTTGTTGATGTCTTGTAAATTGCACTGTTGAGGAACCTGCTATCTAAGTTTTTCATACATTACATAATTACACCATAGCTGTGTATATGTTATGACAATACACAGTTGAATCTTGAATTATCACCACATGCACAACACATTGCACTGTACAATAACATTTGACCCAGGCCTACATCTCCCAATAATTAGTACAATATTGAGATACTTTTCTTAAGCATATCCATTTGCTTACTATCCTACTTTATACTTCTACTCCACTATCAGAGGCAAATATTGTACTTTTTACTCCACTCACTTATCTAAAAGCTATAGTTACTTGTTATATTGGTGGTATTGGAAATTAGATACAATTATGTCTGCCTATGTTACAGTAATGCACGTCTTTTGGACTGTGTCTCTTTACATTGCATATTCTTTTAATGTTCATATTGTGAACCTTTGCTCAATTATTGGAGAAGTTTTCATTTTCTGTCTAAAACTACCATTTCTAAAACTGCGCTGCTTTTCTTTTATAATTCAGATATTGTGTACCTTTTCATAGTATTTGAATATGTTTTTATTGTCTGTCTCTTCTATTCTATATTTATGTTTCTTGTACATATTTGTTGTAGTAGTGTTGTAGTATTCCTTCATATTTTTAGTGACCAATTTTTTATTAATTCAAGCCCTCTTCCCAAAATGAAATAATTCTCATATTTTGTTGAATTTTTCTTATATTCTTTGTTTATGTTTGTAGATTTTTGCAATAGGCTACTTAAAAAATATTTATAAGCTTTTACATGGTTTTATTTTTTGCTCTGCAGTCAAAGCAACAGTTGCCTCTGTCGTTGTCGAAACATATATATATATGTATGTCAATACATGTATTGTTCTGTTTCCGGCCACCAGGGGCAGCACTGAGCTCACCGCTGCTCAGTGGCAGCACCTGTTAATTAACGAGGAAGAATTCCCGCGCAACCTTTTGTTTATCTTGACTTCAATTTGAAGTTGCCCCCCCCCCTGTATTGGGATTAATTAAGTGTTTTGTGATTCTACTCCTGTCTGACATCGTGTGTTTCCTCTTCACAAGACACCAACATGTTCTCTTCGACCTGGTGAGTTTGTATTATGAATATTCTTCCCTAACGGTTTTTAAACGGCTGTGTAACTGACATTGCTATGCTAACGCTTGAATTAGCGTAATGAGATAACAGTTACACCTCTGTTGGTTTAGAGATTTCCACTAATTTGAGTCTTGTATTTGGCAGAATATGGGACTTGTGAAATGTTTTAATGATGACTCAACTGCTGTAATATTGTAGTACTCAAATTGTTTTGGTTTATTTGAAGGTAGTGCTCCAACTCGCTAATGCACTAGCACTTTAAACTTTTGGCTAACTTGAAGCTAATGCACTAGCACTTAAAATGGTCTGGCTGATTTGAATCTAAAATACTTGCGAAAACGACTTGCTGTTCTGAATTTTGAATCTTCATGGTTGATTTTACTCGCATTAGAGCCTTTTTGTGCTTCTTTGTTTTTTTTTAATATATCAGGCAGGCGTGAATATAGCTTGAAACCTAATGTAAACTTACAGTATTGACCATCTGAGGCTTCCTTTTTGAAACGTATACATCACCCTTTTAACTGCAAAACACATCACGGTATAACATACAGAGTTGGTGTACAGATTGTCTAACCAGGAAGTGAGCAGGAGTCAATCCTCTCGCTTATTTGCTTTACTTTCCCTCTTTTAACCTTAAAAAAACCCCCTCATCCGTTCACAGTCAGTAGTGAGTTGATATTGCGTCACACTGCAGACACGTTGCACGCTCGGGTTTGTGGAAGCAGCGGTTCATTTTAAGAACGTAGAGACAGACAGCTGGTGGACATCCTGATAATATACCCTTGATAAGAGATGCGGGGGAGGAGGAAACATTTAAAAACTCAGTCTCTCCACTCTAAGTTTAATAATATTTACTGAGTAGGCTTTCAAAACGAAAATCTTGGAAGTCACGTGATTGGGTGTCGGAGATGAGCAAAAACAGGGACCGTGTACAATGCATGTATTTCATAAAATATAGCACATTTGTAATTCATATATGTTGTCTTAGGGTATGTATATATTGCACATATACAAAAACTATTTCTACATTAATACACATTGTGGGAATAAAGGTATCTCTTTAACATTAGTTAAACTGACTAAAGCTAAAGCACTTCTATACTGGTAGGAATAGCATTCTAAAAATGAATGTATTTCTTAAAATATAACTTCTTCAATCAAGTTATGCCTGCAGTGCCAGATTTTAGCCTCCATAAAGACTATGACCTTCATGATGTGACCCATTATATTTACCACCTTAACTTACTAAACACTTGTTCATTCCAGCCTAACTGTGATAATGACACAATCATTATGAGATTGTTGTAATAGCCTGTCAAACAGTACACACCCAAGCCATTATTCTGAAACACTACCTATCTGAATGAGTTGTAATATGCAGGTAGTTTTGCATATTAAATCTTACGTTGCATCATTCTGTCTGCTCCACCTCGTTGGTCTCGTGTTAATTGTCGGTTGCATTGCTTCACAAAATCTGTGCATCTCTTCATGCATGTTATGTAAAGGCAACACCAAAGTCAAGGTTGGTAGTTAATCATTTTACATTTGTAAAATCTTTGAGCTCACAGCAGCACGTCATATAACGTTGTGCTGATAGAGGTTTTGCAGATCAGTTGTTTCGTGTGCATGTACAGCAGTCCAGGCCTGCGTGTGTATTTGTGATGTGAATGTGATGCATTTACATATATCATTTTATTTATTTACTGTGACATTTAGTGCATTGTATATGTGATTTAACTTTAATATTTAATTAAATTGTCATTTCATACACTTAATTGTTAAATATCTCAAACTTGCATACTCTGCCCCTCCTTCATTCATTCATGTAGTGGCTTTGTGTTTGTGGAGTGGTGTGCCAGTTTTGTAGCCAAGCATGAAGCATTGGATTACATATTCAATGAGTGGAAATCTGATATGCTCCTTTTAACTTTCTTGGTAAAGCGTAAGTAACAACATAGAGTTATAAAAAACAAGTTGGACTGTGAAGGAATGATCAGGATAGACTGTCTCTTTATCGTGTCAACTTCTCTTCTCCAGCCGAGCAAGCGGACAGCTGGAAACAATAAAGAGCACAAAACTATTTCCTCATGTTTTTATTCCCCAGTGTTGTTGCTGTGCTCACTCACTGAGTACATCCACACTGATGGGCGTTTGTGAAATAGTTTTCTCCAAAGTGTCCAAACTCTTTAGTGAACTTTAGCTTTGGGATGTATTTTTTCAGATTCAGAAATTCATATAATACGTGTATTGCAAGTGTTGTAAGTATAAATGTAAGTGTTTACTTTAGAGATGCCAGGAATATATATCCATTTCTGTTTGCATGTCCAAATTGGCTTCTTCACCCGTATTGTCAGTGTTACATTCTACATTTCAAAGAGTACAATTGCAGAACATGACTAAAAGTAAAAGTGACTCAGCAGATGCTTAAGAAGTCTCTTTCCCAACTCGGCTTGTGGCCAACTCGGTTCTCTTCCTTCCTTTTAACAACACTTTTCTGTTTGTGAAGCCCAACACATTTCTCTGTTTCTCAATTGACCTCAAACAGGGTCAACACTTTTCACACCATTTACCAGACCACATTTTCCAAGCATCACTTCCCACTGCAGTGCAGATACCAATAATGTAACAATAGGGGCGTTCACACCAAGTACTTTTCCCACAGTAGTTCATGAGAACTTTAGTTCATGAGAGCTCTTTTAGTTCTGATGAACTAAAGCAGATCGCGTTCACACCAAAATGAGTTCCTGGGGGTGGATTAGGCAAATGAGCCGCTGACGTCACTTCTTCTTCTTCTGCTTTGGGTTTACTGGCAGGCCGCAAACAACTTCATGGCGAGTACAGTAGGTGGCGGTATGCACCTTAAAGTTGCAATTCGCCAAAAAACCGAGAGAAGAAGAAGAAAAAAAACTTCCACTTCCGCTGTATGCTTCTGTTTACCTTCCGACCTCAGACACGGTATGGAGTTGACGTTTTGGTGGTCGTGTTATACAGCTTCGTAACTGAGTTATTTAAGCCAATAACTCAGCCACAAATACAAATACAGATCGACCATTCAAATGCAATAGAAATGCTGAGGCGAAGGCGGTTAAGAAGCCTTAACAAAAGGATTGGACGACGAACAAAGAACAGCAATGGTACGTTCATTAAATCACATTAATACTATCTAATGTAGGATTTATGGAGTTATGTAGAGCTAATTTGTGTCTTTGTATGTGTTCCAGATATGCGAATACTACGGAACGCGTCGTGTCCCGCGCTCTCTCTGGGTGAACAATAGAACATCGGCCTGGTGGGAGAAGGTGATGCCAACGTACACCAATGTGCAGTGGATCAAAGATTTCCGAATGTCCAAGGGCTCTTATCAACTCCTCTGTATTCGCCTGGAAGCAACGTTGGGGAGACGCAACCTAAAAGAATCGCCGCGGGGCAAGACACGCGCACAGCCCTTATGAGGCATCTGAACAGCATGGAAATTGTAAATTGACAATAAAGCTGATCTTTTGTACAGTGCATTTGGTTCTCTTTTATTTACCACAGTCACAGACACAATTACAATAGTGCAGACACACCTTAGTGCAAAGATTAAATGTCAGTATCAAAACAGTACTCATACTGTATATTTGTATATTAATATGAGTATATTATTATGTTAAATGTGTGTTAAAGACAATGGGATGAGGTTGAAAGCTCTTTTAAAAAGCTTTTGTATACCATCTTTACTGTGATAAATACATACATGTTAAGCATACACACCTGAAGAACTACATTACACACACACAGGTTAGTCTGTGTACCGCTGCACTGCTGCTGGTTTAAACAAAGACAGTCATGATGCTAGTGCCGTGCATGTAGGTTCTCTTTTATTTATCAGCAGCAGATCAATAAGTGTCAGTAGTATCAAAACAATATAATAACAGTGGCAATATATATATATATATATATATATATATATATATATATATATATATATATATATATAATAACAATAGGTAGGCTCAGCAGCAGACACACCTTAGTGCAAAGTTAGGTGTCAGTATTAATAACAGTGGCATATATATATAATCACAATAATACAAAATTAACTGTCCCAGGTGTAGGCAATTTGGGGTGAAGTGTCTTGCCCAGGGACACAACGACATCCTGACTGCAGTGGGGTTTGAACCTGTGCTCCCCTGATCCGAATACCAACGCACCAGACCACTGCACCACACGCCTCCCAACAAGTCATTGTACAGTTTATCAACGACGACAAGTTTTCTTAATTTTTGTATTGAAGGCCTGTTGGATTTAATCAGCTCGCTTAGCACTGCCAGAAGCCCAGCCTGAAAGGTATTTTGTTGCTCCACCTGGCACCATGAGCAGCTAGTCGTCCGATTCCTGGGCCTTGTGTGAATGCAGCAGCCGTTCGTCGTGCATCTCCTTGGCACGCAGGTCCTCATTCTCCTTGCTGACCATGTCCATCGCCATGATGGTGTCAAGGAAGCTGTCATCGCGTGCCCACTTTCCTAAGGTGAAATATGCAAGATACAAGATCAGTTTAATCGCAACAACGAGACAACATAGTCCAACATTGGACATGGTGCAGGCAGGAACAGTGTACAAAATGCAGGTGTAAAGTAGAAGATAAGATAGGATCAAATAATATCAAATAAAAAATAAATATCAAAGTGCCCTTATTTATTGTTTTGTGCTTAATGTATGCTTGAACTTTGTTTTATAGGGATTAGTGGACATCAGTTAGATGTGTAACCTTCTTTCAAGGCCAGAGTAGTTACAGTGTAAGTGGATTGACATCTAACATAACATGGCCGAGTACAATTATAACAATCAATAAAAAAAAGGAAAAATAAATAGAATTTCAATTACATTTCTACTTAAATGTGCAAAAATATTAGAACATCAGTCTTTGTGGCATGCAGGTAATCAACTGTTTAAGCTTTTACCATTAACATGTAGAATGAATGTTGCAAATGACTTGAAATTATAGCAACTACAATGTATTGTTAGAGGTAGCATTATGTCCAGCTAGCATGCTAATTGCTAACGTTATATTATCGTTTTATCCCGGAGGGGAAAACTAGTTTCTAATCCTGAGAGAAACACCTCGCCTGAAACACACGATTACTGCCATGAGTTAGTGAAGTAAATTACAGAACATTGCACACTTATTCACAAGTCAAAACATGTTCATAGCGGTTACGGCTGAGAATAGCTAGCTAGCTAGATGTTGTTAGCCAGCTTGGACCTATGATAGCAAGTTCTAGCATGGCTAGCTCGATCTACTGAGCAAATAAAAGTACATCTAAGACCAGTATTGTGCAGATTAAAACAGTGCAGTGCATGTATTTTATTTTAGCTTCGTAGTCGTCCCGACATGACTTTGCCAGGTCTGCTAACTTTGCTGAGCCACGGAAACTGCATTCAGTAGAAGCTTCTGAATGCGGCGCTTCGCGTCCTCCGAGTAAATCGGCAGAAGCGCCGACACATCCTCATCACTCCACCGCTCCGATGATTTATTTAGTGTTGCTATAATAACTGCTTTCACAAAAGTAATCTCTTCGGGTGCGCTGGCCCGAAGCGAGCAAATACAATGGCCGCTTCCAAAAAAAAATTCAGAGTCAAACGGGCGTGGTTTGCATTCCGCACAGCCAATCAGACGTACGAACTATTTTCTCCCACGACAGTCCCTGCTCTCTAGCAGGGACTGAAAAGTGGGTCGGACGAACTAATTTGAACTACTTTAGTTCCTGGGGCTTTTTGGTGTGAACGCAAATATATCGTAGTTCTGATGAACTATTGTGGGAAAAGTACTCCAAAGTACTCCGGTGTGAACGCGCCTATTTAGAGTCACCTCGCATGTATAGCCTACAGCAGCGGTTCCCAACCTTTTTCAACTCGGGGCCCACTTAAGAATCAAAAATTCAACCATAAACAATACGGAGGCTAAATAAAGTTCTGATTGGTCGATTCAGAACATGTGACACGTTGTAAATCCAGTAGAAGAGGCCGCTGTCAAGGACTGTAATGACCGTTGCTAAGGAGGATCAAGAAAGATAAAGGGAAAAAGGTTCAAATAAAAAAAATGTTAATAATGAAAATGTTTCCGCACAAATCATAATGTTTTGCAAATTATTTGGCTGCAAATATTGGATTTACATTTACACCCTTTAATATTTTATTTGGGCTTTTAGATGAAGACCGCACACAGTTAATAAATACAACTATTCTTCTGGCTAAAATACATATTTTTTAAAAGTCAATCAAGAACTAATCTTAATTTAAGGTGTTTGAAGAGTAGATTAAAAATACAATTTATTTTGAAAAAAATTATTGCCACAAAAAATCAAAGGCTCATCACGCCATGAAATGAGAAATAATGAGCTCTAACGAAGAGTGGGATTAAAAGAACAATAAATATGCTTGCCATGTTGTGTTTTCGGTGGTTTTTGGTTGTCAACCTATTTTTGTTTGTGAATTGTTGAAGTGATCCTACTGACTGTATCTTTATTTCTTCTGTTTTTGTTTTGTTGTTGTCTGAGATGGGAATGTCATCTCCTATATGTTATTATGTCCATGTTTGTGTCTTTAGCCTGTCCAAAATAAAAATAAATATATATATATTTGGCGGCCCACTTCCAATGCCTTCGCGGACCACTAGGGGGCCGCGGCCCACAGGTTGCGAACCGCTGGCCTACAGCCTTTGCCGTGTCTCTGTCCCTCTGATGGTCAATGGAAGATTGCTGTAGCTTGTCTGCAAACATCTTTCCATTTCGCTGCCATGCCAGGCTTGTCTTTTTCCTCTGGACTGATTTTTAAACCTTGTATGCAATTTCACTGATTCTGCTTTAATCAATGATCTAGTAGTTCATGCTGTAAGACTTCACATCAAGAAACAGTTTTATTTGAGAAAATGTAAATGATCAACACCACATTTGTCAACATCCTGTTCTGTATATGTTATAAATAACTGTTAGCTGTAAAAATCAAATCACAATATTTATTGAACTGAAGGACTTTGGCTGGGGTAGTTCTTGCCTACCACCAGTAGTGTGCAATAGTTGAGGAATCATGGCCCTATTGCATTTCTATTACAATCTGCTCTCTCTTTCTTTCTCACTCGTGTCTGGTGAAATTGTGACAGCTTTGTGTCTGCTGTTACCGAGTAAAGGATGTTTGAGAGGTCATGTCATGGTTGCAGTTCCTGCTGCTACTGATAGAGGTTGCCAGAGCTCCTGCATCACTTCAATGAGTGGTTTGCTCTTAAACAAAATTGTTTCAATATTTACACCTATCATTATACAGTGCTAGTCACCACTCAGACTTCTCTCATTCTGTTCAAGTTACGGCGTCATTCTTTTACTGCTTGAAACAACAGAATCACAAATGTAAGAGCATCTCTAACCAGCTTTTGCAGTATGTTTCAGGTGTCTGATATTGACCTAATTTACTCTTACTTTGCTTACATTCCATGGATTATTAAAGAAGGAACTAACATTAGCTCCCAGCAGTAAAACCGGAGTCTTTCTTTTTATTCTTGGATTTATTTTGCTTTCATATTTTATGTTTGGAGCTCTGCAAAGATGGCTGGTTTACCATTAGTATACAGGACCAGGATCAGCTAATGAAAGCTGTGTACAGGATATGTTTGGCAGTTGTATGAAACATTTTTTAAATTGGCAATGAACACTTCTTTTCATGCTGCCAACTAATGATGAAGTTATCTGGGTGCGACTTGTCTCAGATGATGTTTTTATGAGAAGTTAGGTGTTGTATGTACTCTGGCATTGTTGCTTGGCCCTCCCTGTGTAGCTGTCATGAGCCCCCTGGGTCTGACAACCTGCTGTCCTGTCACCCCCAGCCAGAGGCTCAGGGCCTCTCTTCTGTCCTCACCAGGAGTGATGGGACAGGTTTGAACCCTGAGCAGAATGACCTCAGTCTTTCACACTACCTCCCATCCAGGGGATGATATTCTCCTGATTCATTCGGAGACAGCTCCATGGTCATTTACGTGGGAGTCATAAAGCAAATAAATCAAATAGGAATGAATGGGACAAGCTACCACCGTTTGGCTTTCTGATGTACAAGCTGGCACAACAGAGCTGGTTATTTTGTACCTATATGTTGAATGCCTTGTGTAATACAATATGATGATTATTATGCATTTTTGTGTGAGTATGTTTTATAGCCTAATATAGAAACAGAAAAACTTGCTTTGATTATGGCGATTGGTACGAGGGGCTCACAAGATGATTAGTTGGCTGGATGAGGATGAAAAGAATGGAGCTCTGCTGCACAAATATGCATTTATATTTCCAATAGTTTTTTTATTTGCTCTATTACATATTGGAAATCTGAAGTGCTTTTGGCTGTGTAAATATATTAAAATTAAACAATTTTAGAAGTTAAGAGGTTGAAAGTTTTGACTTCCATACACCTCCTGAAAGATCACAATTAGACACTGTTTTATCTTAATATATCACAGGCAAAAGATGTTGGAGATAACATTTTTAATAAATAAAAACTAAATAATCTAAAAATAAATATTTCATAATTTAGGCTTCAGGGAGTCATTTAAAAAAGAAATAGCCCAAATATTTTATAATTGAATTGAGAAAAAAATCTGCTGATTCATTTTTAATTAACATACTATTATTTGTTGCATACAGTATGTGTGTTGGCCGTTTAACAGTGTGTTTCAATAAGTCTTAATACCAAACATCCGTTCTCCTTTTGTCCACAAGGGGGTAGTAGTTGCATACTATATCTCCATGCATCGTAGAGGGATGTTGCATCGTTAGGTTTCAGTCTTACTTTAAAGGTAGACAGAAGTGATGTATTTGTGCTCTATACAATCGGGAGTTTGCAACCATTTAAAACAAGCAACTCAATAAAATGTATTTTCTTATCTGAAAAAAAGCAATGTAAAAGATAGGGGCATAAAACATAATTGAAATAACAATGTCATCTTGATTAATACACCGTGCACCACATTTTAAAAGTCGAAAATGCAAATCTATCTAGTTACATGCTCGCTGCTGTAATGTTTTCTCTGAGGCCTTTGTTATTTCCTTAGTATATGCTTTTTTTTTTTGAAACTCCATGAGTAAATCGATCCGTCTCCAGCAAATGGACTGTGACGACTTGAGACAGACGGCCGGCGTGTGATTACTGCAGCCCCCACCCCCCGCTGTCAGAGCCTTGCTCTCACTGCAGCTCTCCTCATTCAACTGCTTTTAAACAGGGAACCTGAAATCAGTCGGGGAAAGAAGAACAAATAAAGCCACTTAGCCTAAATGAAGGAGAGGAAGAAGGGAGGAGAGGGGGAATCAAATAAATAGTCTGTGCATATGCGTGTGTAGTTGTACGGCTGACAGTGACTGCAGTTAGCAATCCCAAGTGGCTGCAACAATCACAGCCGAATTAGGCCTAATATTTATTTCCAGAAACAATTGTACATGTTTCAGCGGGGCTTTGATTGATCTCCTGCTGGACATGTTGTAGACAGATGTTTAGATGACCTCATGTTTGAAGTAATGCTGATTCTGGATGGGTTGCTTCTTGGCCTGTTACTCTAAATCAGCTCCCTCTGCCTCCCATCTTTTTCTTTTCCGTCGGAGAGGACATGCCGTGGCTCATGTCCTTCATATTTAACGTGTGCTTTGGCTCGCATAAAATTGCAGCCATTTACATTTTTTTTTGTTCCATATTTGACAGACAGATGTCCATGCATTAGGGTCGTGGATGGCTTGTTTAAAATGAGCCATGATGGTGCTGAAGGATGGCTACTTACCGGACACATCTGTCTTTTGTTCTCAATGCTTCTCCGTGTCAGTTTCAGAACAACGCCGGGATTTGGCAGCATTTTTGACAAGCCTGTAAACATGAGAGGAAACGACATACAATATTTGAAGTTTGACTTCTTATAATTTCTTAATAGATGTGATCTCAGTCATTAATTTGAGTGCATTTCTTCAGATGTGTCTTTAAGAATAAATTGCATGCTGCAGGCGATGGTGTACATTATAATGAAAGTTACCCCTCATTTCATTTGGAGAAATTACAATACACCAGCATTCCTAAAACAACACTAAAGATTTATTATCTCCGCCGATAATTACCGTCCTCTGCAAATGTGAATGATCACGATGTCATTAGAAATTGGTTGAATGCAAACAGGCATTAGGTCTAATGGTAGGCTAATTAATGCCCTGCTAATTTCCGGCATCCAAAAAATGTATGTAAAGACCCAAAAGGTTAGCGGCCACGGAAATCATAAAAGAATGGATACTTTTTGCATTGGTTAAAAAGGTGAACTTATTAAACGAGGGACGTAGGACTGAATGATTCATCATGGGTCAAATTAATGTCTTTTTTAGGATAGTGGACCTTTTGCAGGGGCTCAAGTTGCTATTTATCCATGAACTTTAACATCCATGAGGTAAAAATGCCACAAAAGCAAATGTACACTAAATGGTGGTGGGAAGTAACTACATTTATTCCCAAGTAGTGTACAAACTGATTCACAATATTACGTATTTTTATTAGATTTCAGAAGGGAATTTAGTATTTATTTTACACATTCATTGTGTCTTCAACACATTATAACAAATCTCACGGCATCATTACTGTTATTTTTTATTTAGGGACAGATGTTCCTCATGTTTTTGTTTTTAAAAAGTCTGCTCGTATGCCATTTGGCTGACTTCCTGCCCTCCAATCAGCGTAGCTAATCGCTGCGTTTTGACAGCAACATGCCCACGAAGATTCTCAGTCATCCAAACAAGAAGTCTCTGAAGGCTGCCTGAAAAATCAGCAGTGGCTGTTAAAGCCCTTGTGTAACATCCAAAAAGTATACCTACAAATATATATATAAAAAAAGAAACTCTTAACTGAGACATCAAGACTGCATATTATGATGTGATTTATCTATAAATCCACATTGTATCTGATGTAATACCAGCTGCAAAATAAAAACCATGCCTGAGAATCGTTCAGTTTCAGCTGTGGCTACAGGTGAGGCCTCTAACAGGCTTTAGGCTGCATGTGTGAATCATCTTTATTTGACAAGAGCCATCAATTTTCAGTGAAAATACATCTGCCTCCGACTGAGATATGTCTTTGTCAAATGTTGGAACAGAGACAACTGAATCCAAAAATACAAATGAGGCATTGCCGAAATATACTATTAGGTGTAAAAATGATACCATACCTGATAAACAAAAGAACTGTGGAATTTAAATCCAGTAATGATGCTTTTCAGAGAGAGAGCTTAAATGCAGGTTTACTCAGTTCTATTAATAGATACAATGACGTACTGAACGTCTGGACAGAAATAAAAGTGTGTCCCAGTTCAGGGAGCCTGTGATGTATGAGCCTCAGTATCGCGCTCGACATTATCTTAATGACAAGATTTATTAAATGGGTTCAGAGAAGGAGGGGTCAGGGGACCGGAGAGGCCCAGTTCTTTTTGAGGGGGAATACTCTTTTCTTTTGTAGAAACTACCTCCGAGTCCAGCCAAGACGGAACGCGCAATTACCGGATTGTTTTTGCTCGAGCTGCATGGTCATGCGCACGCTGAGAGCCAAGAGAGGCCGAGCGCACGGCAGTGACTTCTGAATCAGCTGTTGTTAGTCAGGGAGTCCTCTGGGTTATATTGGGTTTGAGGTGACGCACTTCTGCATCATTAATAACATAATGGCATTATATTGTAACGAGACTACATCCATCATTATAGCAAATGTCAATAAAAAGCTAAACGGCTTACAAATGTTCAATAAATCTTTGATTTTAATTGATAGTAATTGGGCCAAAAATATTTTTCCACCATCAAACAGTAGTTTTCACACTAGTTGCCTATTACATATGTCACATGGATTTACAAAAAAATATATTTTTTAAATAATATTGTGGAAAAATAACTACATTTGGGGTAAAATGTGATGTGCTTTTTTTATGCTATTGAGGAGTGATGATTTATCGTTGCATAATGTTACAGTCTTTGGTCCTATTGCTGTTCCAATCACGCTAATGGATAACCAAGTTAGTTTATTTTTAAATGGCATTTTCGTTTTTTTTTAAAGAATGATGGGCACTCCAATATGTTTATTGTTACAGGTCACAGTCAGTAATATTTTTCCTTTGGTTTAGTGCATTAATATTATCGGTAATTTACAGTTTATTTTAGCCGGTCAGGCATAAGAAACAACTTTGTTTTCATAGCAGCCTATAGTGAATATCATGGTCACGCATGGCAGCACACACAGGACATTTATCATACATGCAAGTTCCTGGAAATAATAATAATAATTATACTGTTATTGTAAGAGCGGATTTAGTCAGATAATTATGATTGCTCTCCATGGGAGGCTTTCTCTGGATCATTGCCTTCTATTTAGAGTTACCAATTATTAAAACCAGGACACAGTGCTCGCTGCAGGAAGCACAGTAGAGCTGATCTTTTGAAAGTACGAATTTAAATTCTGCAAACAAGAGGATCTCAAAGGTCTTCTCCACCTATCAAGTCAGCATTAAAAGCCATTTTGTGTGTTAAGCGGGGTATATTAATTGAAGAAAAAGCATGGTAAAAAAGGGAGAAAGACAGTTGTAAAGTAAGCACTGAGATTACTCTTGCAAATTCCATTGCAGCCAAAGTGAAAAGCGAAGGCATACATAGTTACATGTCAACAATAATAAAACTGGGAGGGAATTCCAGCTATGATTAATTAAGCACTTCGACTAATTAGTAAAGAAGAGTAAAGGTGACCATGTAAGAAAGTTTCCCTCTGTTAGAATGGACTTTGTGCATGTGTACTTTTACCTGGGTCTGGGTTATGTATTCGTGCAAAATAAAATGGCTTTGTGTGCATGTGCGTGCTTTGGCTATGTTTTAATGCCACAAAGTGTATGTGTTGGTTTGTTTTGCCTGTGTGCATCCGGATGACACATTTTATGCTGGGAAATTGGATATAATTGCGTGTGTTGGAATGCATCCAAGGAAATAGATATTATATATAGCGTGAGTGTGTGTGTGTGTTCTTCATGCGTCTGGATTATGTTTTCAGTGTGTATTTTTGACCCCAGCTCTGTCTTGAAGCTTCTAATTAAGTCGCAATAGGAACAAGGTCGTCCTGTAGAGAGCTTCTGTTTGTCATCCCATCAGACTTAATATTTCATGCGGCCATTTTAGTAAATCTTTTATCTGACGTTTTAAAAAAAAACAATAAATATGAATTGCAGAAAACGGATAAAAATCGGATTGTTAAAAATGTCAACATGGCTACTCAAGAGCCGCAACATGCTCTCTGTTTATCCTCTACCACCTTGTTCCTCATGAACATTGACATGTGTGTTGAAAAGTCTCGAATTGGGCATTTAACCTCCTGCCCTGTAGCTCAGAGCCACAGTTTGTGCAGGTCAGACATGTGGGCCTGCTGCATTGCGGTGGAAGTAACCGCTGCATGCCTTCCTAATGCAGGTTTTTCAGGCTCACCGGTTTTTGATCTTTTGTTTAATAGTTTTTTGTTTTGTTTTGGGAAATCTTCAGAAAAAAAAAAAAGTCAAGGCCAAGGAAAACCTCATGTTATTTCAACAGAATATGATACACGATTCAGATACAGTAATTACAAACCCTCCGTTCTCCTGCTGTAAGCGTGGAAATATAAATAAACATAAGTACTGTCAAAAAAACAAAAACCGGACAAACTAAAAACCCTGAATTTGTGTGTGTGTGTGTGTGTGTGTGTGTGTGTGTGTGTGTGTGTGTGTGTGTGTGTGTGTGTGTGTGTGTGTGTGTGTGTGTGTGTGTGTGTGTGTGTGTGTGTGTGTGTGTGTGTGTGTGTGTGTGTGTGTAGTGTGTGTGTGTGTGTGTGTGTGTGTGTGTGTGTGTGTGTGTGTGTGTGTGTGTGTGTGTGTGTGTGTGTGTGTGTGTGTGTGTGTGTGTGTGGTGTGTGTGTGTGTGGTGTGTGTGGTGTGTGGTGTGTGTGCGCCTCTCTCTCTCTCTCTCTCTCTCTCTCTCTCTCTCTCTCTCTCCCCCCCCCCCCCCCCCCCTCTGGATGAGCTGGGGATTTATAACACAGGTTCATACAGTAAGTTCCGGCCAAAAACTGTCATTTGTTCTCCCCTTTTGTAGATCTGTAGTCGAGACAGGCCTGCCCACTTTGGCTTAACCCTATCAAGATGAACAGCATTTGGGCAGTGCAGTAATCATAATGTAATTTGTTGTGCTCACGGGCCAATTTGTGTCGTTTCAGAGGAAATATCTCGTGCCCGGTGGCCATGGGAGAGCATGTCCCGGGGCAAGGCTTTAATTAGGGAAGCTCAAATGTATAGACACTTTGTATTATTTCTGATCTTGAGTAGTTGAAGGATGACATACTTTAAGGAAAGGATCCTGGCGGAGGACGAGGAAAAATGTTATAATCAGAGACAAAACTGAATGAAAGGTCACGTTAGGAATGTGTTTACCATTTCATTATCGTTTTGAAATCAAAGAGTTCTGCAGTGAAATCAAAGCAGACACAAATGTCACAGTCTGGAAAGAGCCAATGAAGAACAGTGAGAGGTAATGCACCGGGTTAGGTTTGTTTCAAATGAGATGGAGATGAGAGAGAAGCTGACAGGTTGAAGAAAAAAGTGTTAGTGTGTTAATGTTCATCTCTTGTTAAGCGGCAATCTGAGAATGATGCAATATGTTCTAAATGGATCTGCTTTGGCACTCATTTTCTGCACAGCTATTTAATGAGGATAAAAGTGTTTTGCCCTGTGAGGACGATCCGATCCAAGTACTTTATGGATATGATGACTCAGACATAGTGACTCGAGGGCAAAAGAAAGCCATAATGGTTCTTTTAATCTGTCTCATGTATTGAATTAAGAGTTTGTATTTGATTCCAGCGGCACTTTTAGTAGCACAGCTTAGTGAAGTTCATGGATTTGAAGGTATTATAAAGATGAATAACTTTGCTTACCCTTTCTCATGTATGCAACAATGATTTCACTTAACCGAGACGTACAGCTCTCAAAATATGATATAATCCCCTCACATCTGTGTTGAGTTTGCTGCAGGTATCATTGGAAATGTTCATTCTACCAGTACGAAACGCGTATTTGTTCTGAAAGCCATCCAAACTTTCCTTCAGCACACTGATTCTTGAGATTGTTTCATCCCACATCGAGATCCAAATCATGACTCAGATATGACACGGTCTGTATTTTCTATGGCCTGTGTGAGCTTTAAAACAAGAGTCCACACTGAGATGCGTTTAGTAGAACGGAGACCACACAGGGCGCCGGCGCAGCGACTCCGGCATTTGAAGCAGATACAGGCGGAGAATCGGGACGCAGGAGGGTTAAGTTATCAGCGGGTTGACAGGGCGAGCGCTCAGCTGGGCGGCTCTGTAATAAGAGGCTCTGACAGATGCTTTCTCCATTCGTAGAATCCCCAAGAAGCTTTGCAGGAACACACAGACAGCCAGCTGTTTCCATAGTGAAGCATTGATGTTAACGTCTTCAAACGGAGAACATGAATCCAATAATAACTGCAGCAGAGTGTCTTTTCAATAATCCCTGTAGTCTGGTCCATATGTATCAGAGCAGGTGACGTGTATTTTTATTCGGCCTAACATTTGTGTTTTTCAGGTATGGTATGTAACGGTTAGAGGGGAATTATCCGTCCAAAAAGTTTCCTGCGTCTTTGCCTATACCGCACAAGAAGAAATATTTTGAGAGCTTCATTGGTGTTCTGGTCTTTCCTGAATTGCAGTACTCTCGGGTGTGTTTCATAATGGTACTTGGAGCGTTGCAGGCTGATCTATCACACCCAGGGGAGAATCTGCACTCTGCACCAATCCATCAGTCCCCAGCCGGGGAAGGCAGAATGACACTCAGGCCTCTGCCATTACGGCCCCCCATCATATTCAGAATTTACCTTAAATTGATGGTATTTTTTTTCCATGAAGGAAACGTCTTGAGTGATCATGCACAGGTCTTTGCGTTTTTGCAGATGTTGTTTTTTTTTGTGATTAGTTGAGGAAATGTTTTGTTAGTAGAACATTTTCTGTAGGATTCTTTAATTTTACTTGCCCAGTCATTTGAGAAGTTCATCAGTTATTAGACCACAAGATGTCGGTGTACTTTATTTTATTAGTTCATTGATATTTACATCACCCACACTCTCTGATTTAATACATTTATTATTTTAACTCTAATGATGATTATAAAAATATTACTCATGCTAATTTTAGCAAACTTTGCTCTCTACTGGATACAGAACACTACAGCTCTTGGTTTTTCTTAAGTGGAAAGGAGACAAGGTAATTACCCTTAAGGCAATTAGAGAAAGGGGCTGAGGGAGTAGGAAAGTCATTTTCTAACCCAAACATCCTGGTCCGAGGGCCGTAGCGGCTGGACAGCCTCCTGGAGGCCGCTGGCTGGCTCGCGGGGAGCCGTGCATGTGGAAGCAGATCAGCGTTTGTTTTCTTTCTCCGGAGGCAGGCCTCTGAAACTTCTGCCAGATGAGCAGCACCTGAAATGCAGCAGATCTTACACCACCGTCAGCAGGGGGAGTGATTTACTGTAGACGCTTTGGCATGCTTGGTGTGCATGAAATCTTTAAGTCAGCTTCATCACACTGAAATATAATGGATCAGGGAGGATGGCGTTTGTAGGTAGATAAAGCCTCAAATGTTATTTTTTGCGGTCTCTTCAAGGCGGCTTGAAAATGTTTGTGTGGACCTATAAACATACTCAACCCACTTACTACTGACAGCTTATTGCAATGTGTAATAAGATGGCAGTATACCAACAAAATACAACCCAGTGAAGAGATGAATGTAAAAAGAAAAATGGGTTCTTGATTTTATTTTGGCAACTTGAGGGCTTTATCCCTAAGGAAAAACTGAGTGCCAGTCCCAGACATAAATTCTGAGTTTAGTTTAGTTAACATTTAGGAGAAAAGGTGTAATAACTGCAGAAGTGTCAGTTTAACACAGTAACGTTTCAGAATTGTATTCATTGTGATGATGGCTCAGGTGACAAGATGACATCACTTTACCAACAAACCTGTATAACAAACAAAAAACCCTATCTCTTCACAATCAAAAATCCGTTAATAAATAATAAAATAATAATACAAATTGATATTTTAAGGTATGCCTTCACTGCCCATTTTTCGAATAACACAACAATTATTGTTTAGTCTAACATGAATCAAACTGAATATATGTTGGTTTAGAACTACTGGTTGGATAAAACAAGATATTTGAAGAGGTCACTTTGGGAAATTGTGATGGGTACTTTTAGCTGTTTTCTCAATTAAAGAAATCCCCAAGATGCTTTGCAGGAACACGCAGGCTGCCAGCTGCTCTATAGTGAAACATTGATGTTAACGTCTTCAAACACACACATGAATCCAAGAATAACTGTAGCAGAGTCTCTTTTTGATGCATGGCACAAGAACTCCCAGTCTGGTGCATATTTATCAGAGCAGGTGATGTGTATTTTTTCCATGCTGAATTTGTGTTCCCAAGTTTGCACACGGCATGTAACGCTTACAGGGGAATTATCAGCAAAACTCAAGGGATCTGTTGTTACCACTTTTCAACACTTACCCTTTTCGGAAAGTCTATTTTGTATCAATAAAAAAATCCAGTAGAAGTTCAGAAAACAGACACAATCATAAGAAGGAAGAGCTGAAACAGTATTTCCGTGAATCCATTAGAAAATCACCAGACTTGCTTTTATAAAATAATAATATCCGCTTAATTTTCTAAGCCTCCAATGATAGTTTAGAATGCTTTAGGTGTTTTAGTCTGAAAGATAATTTATAGACCAAATGATCTTTTGACAAAAATCATTGTTTTATTAGCCAATAGTTAAAATATGCAGTCTTGGTTCAGATGTTTAGGATGTCAGTGAGTGCAGAAACATACAGTATATGGTGGTGGGATTTAAAAGGAATAAGCAGAGGACATGGATGGGGGGGGCGGAGAGAAAAGAAAAGGAGAGCAGAAAGATTTTGGGTGTCAAAAGAGGACAGGACGAAGAGCTCTGGCACTATCTGGCCTATCTTCTTATCCATGCATTTGATCTGAGGATCACCCTGAGAGTCACAGCACTGACAGTTCAGAGCAGAGAGCAGGTCAGAAGCTTAACGGCTTGTAAGTGATGCCGATCAGGAAAGAAACGGGGCAGAAAGCTCTGCTTTAAAACCCCTACATGAAAAATGTAGCTTTGTGGGAAAACAAGAGTGGAAATGGACTTTCAGAATGCGAATCAAACGCCATTTCGTCTTCTGTGCAGTGAGCTGACTATATGATAAATGTTGTCCATTTATTAGTCATTCTGAGTCGGTTCCCACCCTTCAGGAAGTTCATGTAGTGTAGACCTTTAAACGTGTCCTGTAAAAGAAAAGAGAAGAAGAAGAAGCATTCTGATTCAATGAGAATTAGTCTTGGCCTCCGGACAAGAATCTCTAATGAGCAAACACTGGATGATATCATTTTGAGGTTTGGAGGGAATTAGCTTGATTAGAATAACCCTCAGAGCTCACCTTGGCTCCTCTGCAGTCGGCCTGTCAGAGCCCCTCTCAGCTCCTATAGCCTTAATGAGGAAAGAAAAATGAACTCTGGTGTTGGAATTTAGTTTAGCTCAATTTTGTTATTTTCTGAGCATTTTAGCTGCTAACAGAGAGGCGGGGGTCTGGTTTATCTGTCATTGTGAGTTTGCACAGTTCCTCCTTTACTGGGATGAGTGAGGCTTGCCATCAGCTCTCTTAAAACAACAAGCCTCGCCCGCCAAACTTCCTAGATAATTAGTGAAGCATTTCACACACAGCAGAACATCAAAAAGCAAATGGAAAATTGACAAATTAAGCATAGTCTGTGTAAAGTGGGAACGTTTTTTCTGAATTGGAGAGTTGGTGGAGATCCAATGCAGCACATGGTCACTTTAGAAAAAACTTGCAGTATAACTTCCAATTTACACCAATCAGCAGTACTGTGGGTTCTTTAACGCCCTGTTGTGATTCGTACAGGATATTTTTATTCTGAATTCATTAGCTGATTTATTCACAGCTGTTTATCATAGAGGCCTCATAACTGATTATAAGCACCAAGATAAGTGTGAGAAGAATGTGCTCAATTGTATTTTAATGCAGCCACAGTCCTGAATGGGGATTTTTGGAGCAGAAAGAATGTTTTTAAATGTTGCTACCGCAGTCAGTTCCTGAGTGGTTGGGTCGGACAGCCTGTAAAAAAAAAGAAGCAAAACAGATTTTGATCACATTTTAGGCTTTTTTTGATTAAGTGTTGATTGTTTTACTTTCTCGTTTAGTCTGCTTACAATGAATGCCAGGCAATTACAATTCTCAATAAGCTCCTTCATAATGATTGTTTCTACTTAAAGGTCCCCTATTATACTGTTTTTCATCAATATATTACAGGTCTCAGATATATACAAAACATGTCTCTGAAGTGTTTGGCTCCAAACACCAAACAGATCATTGCAGCATCCCATAATCCCCTCTGTTTCAGCCCTGTTTCCAAAGTGCTGATTCTCTGTCTGTTACTTCAGATGAAAATAAGGAGCCCCTCCCCACGCCCCTCTGAGAGATATTTGGTTAAAAAGAACACAATGGTGCTCTAGGAGGAGATTCAGGTGATAAGGTGGGGGGGGGGGGGGGGGGGGGGGTTACCTTGGTTGGTGATTGGCTAATGGTTACACAAGCCAAAAAATCGTTATGACATCACAAAGTGGCCAAAATCTGATCAGCTCATTTTCAGACAGGTTTTTATATAAATGGATCAGGACAAAAAGAGAGAGAATCTTTTTTCCATGACATAAACATTTTTTCTAGTTAAGAATATTATTCGGTTAAAAACATGTAATCAATATGTCTGTGGTTTTGAAACATTATTCTAAGCTGCTGATTCCGCATGTTAATGGACATGCACATTATAGTACAGTCCAACTCCTCACCATTTTTGGTCGGAAAATAATTTCTAAGATTAATCTATGACTTGACATAAACATGGAGTCGTCCTTTAAAAGACATATACATCTTATGCAAACACACACAAATGCCACATGCATATATACATACACAGCTTTACACACACTGATCCTGGTCACCACACCCTGTCAGAGCGAAACCAGCAGAGGAAACTGTCACTGTGTCCACCGTGGCACTCTGGAGAGTTGAACTTGACTGAAACATATGTCTTCAATTTTAATAGCTCTCCATTCCCCCAGATGGCCTGAAGGGGGGAGGAAGGTTGCCTGAGAAGCTGCGTTTCATGTAAGAATAATTTGTGCTAAGTAGCTGGGCGATCTGTTTGTTACGCTAGAGCCGACAGTTTGTTTATGTTTCTTGAGGAGTATGATGGATGGAGCAGGAGTTGATGCTAATTAGACTAAATTGTTGCGAAGAATGCTGAGGGTCTGCGCTGCGCTGCTGAGGCCAGTTTCCATTGTTCCTGCGTCCTCTTACTTTGGCCGTAATTGAATGGAGCTTGGGTACATTCATCATGGTAGTGGGCGTCTAGGGTAAGAAACCAATGGCTGGACATGGAGGGAGAGGATGTGCAGAAGAATTATGGGTGACAGAGGAAGAGCAGGCCATTGGATGAAGATGTCACTTTTTTTTTTCAGGCCAATTACAAGAGACATAACCTGAGTCCAACTGGCCATGAAATTAATGTTTACCCAGCGAGTCGTGACCAGAGAGGATTAGCAGCTCCTAAACTCCTCCCCCTGCAGCCCGACAGACATGGTCAACTGCAAAAGATGGCCATTAAAGAAAGTGTCACTGCATGTGCTTTACTCTTGAAAACACGCCTAGTTAATCACCTCCTGTTTACACTACAGATATCCCACTCAAAATGAATATTACTCCAGGACATTCTGCGTGTATTGGTTAACATTAACAGTGTTTTTTCTTATTCACTGACATGTAAAAAGCCAGTTTGATGGTGAAGCCATCATTATTTACAGATCAGAAACCATTAATTATACTTAAATGCTACACTTCATTGTCCCTGTGAGTGTTTGGTAAATGCCCTTGTTTTCCTCTCCATAGCCCCCAGTTTGTAACCCAATCATACTGCGATCGGATCGTAGTCTCTAAGCCCATGGTGACAATTATTTTTTCCCCAAATCCCCCAAACATGTTCTCAGGCTTCATGACATGTCATCTTTATTTAACCTTTAAATCAAAAATCATGCACAGAGCTTTTCAAAATCACCTTAAGTATACCTATATCAGTACATAGCTAACTTAAGTCAACATCAGCCTGAGCGTAGGTCAGCAATAAGTGTGTTGCTTCCACTCAGTGTCTCAGAATTGTTATTGCCTTGCGTTTTATTTTTTCACCTCTGCTGTTTTGTTAACAGATCAAATGTAACCAAACCAAAAAGTGAGGAAACTAGATTAAGTAACAGTTAGATCTGTTAAGTTTGTCAGCATTTGTGCTTGCATTGACTGTAGCAAGCACATACTATGACACAATACTTACAGGTGACTTAGAAAAAGTGTATTCCTGCACCAGAGCCAAATGCACACATGCTCGTATCCCACATTGAACCTTGTATTCAGCGCCTGGCTTCTTGCACCAAGTCTGACAACACAACATACTTGACCCTCAAAACATGTCCTGTGTTTAACACCCTCACCCTGTTAGTTCCTCATCTAGTAGAAACAAACCCGACACTGCGTCTGCAAGTCATTAACCCGTCAACACGTGTAGTACAACAATGCTGTAAACAACATGGCATTGTCACAGTTTCTACAAGTGAATGTGTGAAGTCTCGGCTAACAGAGAACAGAGCAGGGTCGAACAGGGTGGACCCCGCACATGTTCAGCTTCACATAGCCAAACAGGCCTGACAAGGATTCCCCCCCCCCTCCACTTGTGGCCTAGTTCAGCTTGAGTTAACCTCCACAGAGTTCCTCCAGTGATCTTTTCTGAACACAAAAGATTATTGGAACTTACTATATGTGTGTAGGTGTGTCATCAAGGCAACATTTGCTCCTGAAGACGCTTACTGTAGCGGGGAGTAAAGATGCAAGGTATGTCTGTCGACAGATTTTGGCACCACGATGACATCAGAGGTCATCAAGAGGTGGTTACCACAGAGGACATTGCAAGACCAACACATTAACAGGGCAGCTGTGGCTAAGGAAGCAGAGGATAGTGTAATTGAAAGGTCGGTGGTTCCATCCACAGAACATGCAGTTAACATCTCGATGTGTCCTTGGTAGGGCTGTGCGATTATGGCAAAAATCATAATCACGATTATTTGGGTCAATAATTGATATCATGATTATTAAATACGATTATTCATTGACTTTGAAAAAATCAATTTATTGAACTTTAAAACAAATACAAATAATAATTTGAACAGTATATTTTTAACTGTTGATTACCCTGAACGTATAATTCAACTGAAAAACCAATACAAAAATAAATAAATAAATAAATTACACATTTAAATAAATAATATCAAAATAATAAATACCAATAAACAAGATCAACAAATATTTTGGAGCGCACTTCCACAAGCTACTAAACATATATAAATATGATAAATACAAATAAATGAGACCAAAATTAATTAGATCAAATATGTTGTAGTGCACTGTCACAACCTAGCAAAGCAAAATAATTGTTTTTTTTGATTATGTTGTTTTCGTAATTGTGGCAGGCCAAAATCGTAATTGCGATTAAAATACGATTAATTGCACAGCCCTTGGGCAAATACTGGCCAACGGGGTGTGATTTGTTAGTTCCACTGAGCAGGTGGCACATTATATGTCAGCATTTGACTCTGAGTGAATGTGTGCGAATGGGTAAATGCTGACTTTTATTCACAAGCAGTAAAACAATTCAGTCGATTTACCATTAACAACAAAGGTTACAGTACATTACATGTCACTTGTTAGACGCTTTTATCCAAAGCGACTTGCATACATTCAGTACTGTGGACAATCCCCACAGGAGCAATTTGGGGTGAAGTGTCTTGCCCAGGGAGGCAGGGACACAACAACATGCTGACTGCAGTGGGACTCGAACTTGCTACCCCCTGATTCGAAGTCCAGCACTCTATCCACTGAGCCACAGCCGCCCGGTTAAGGTTAAGGTTAAGGAAGAAATACGTTTTTTTTTTTTTATTAAAATCTGTCTAAAAATTCAACTTTCAGACATTTGAACAATCGGCCCATTTGAAATGGTTAAATGTATGGTATTTGTTGTTATAACACACAATTATGAAACAAAATGACACAAATGTGGACATAATGTTCACTGCTTAACAGTGACGTGCGGTGAGGTTCATGGCTGGTGAGGCACTGACTCTTTCAGAGTCAGATTTACAAATATTATATTTTGACCTTAATCTAAATATTCGGTTATTTACAAAAGCTTTTTTAGTCTGATGCTTCGATTCATTTTAAACAGACCGTTCAACAAAAGGATACCCAAAATCTAAATATTGGATTGTTCTTTCTTAGTAAGATCCCATGTTCATTACAATTGTGGTCTTACCTTGACTTGAAGATGAAGTCCATGCTATCCTTCTGGACAACAATCTCCATTACTTTTTTGTAAAAGTCCTCCTTATCTTCCTCTAGTTTCAAAACAAAAGTCTAGTTTGTTGTTTGCGTCTACCGCCTCTGCGTAGAATAACAGTAGCAACAAGAACCTGTGGGCTCACGTGCGCCCCCTTCAGTGCGGCAGAGGTTATGGCTGCCTCTCCTGGTGCTTTTTTCATTGCCGTTGTATGATGAGACCAGCGGGCCTAAATATCATATATACGTGAAATAAGTTATTTAGAGACTATGGATGGCGAGGATAAATGTAATAAAGGGATCTACAAACATTACATTGGTGACATACAGTGAGATGGTAACAGGCATGCGCTTAGGGCCCGCTTTCCAGCCAGTTTCTGTGGGGTGACGCATTCTGAGGTGAGGCAGAGCTCATCTTCAAAGTCAAAAGTCAAAGTCAAAGTCAGCTTTATTGTCAAGAATTCTACATGTTGTACATCCAGAAATCTCTAAATATCGTTTCCCGCAGTCCTACAGTGTGACATATATACATCAAACAAAAAACAAAAAGGGCCTAGATAAACATGGTATACATTAAACAAAACAAAGGGCCTAGATAACCGGGGTATACAGTTTAAAATGTTAATAATATAATTTAAGTGTTCAAAGTACAGTTTCAGTGCAGTAGCAGCGGAGATGGGCAGAAAAGTGAGTTAGGGGGTTAGAGTCCAGGACCATTTGGGGCAGGGGAGAAAGGTCGGAGGCAGGGTGGAGAGTTCAGGGGAGAGATGTCAGAGAGGCGGAGAGAGGGACGGAGGGGAGAGAGTTCAGCATCCTGACCGCCTGGTGGAGGAAGCTGTTGCCCAGCCTGGAGGTGCGCGAGCTGAGGCTGAGGAACCTTCTTCCTGAAGGCAGGAGGCTGAAGAGGCTGTTGGAGGGGTGGGTGGAGTCACCCACAATGCTGAGTGCTTTGCGGGTGAGGCGGGTGTTGTATATGTCCTGTAGTGATGGGAGTGAGGCACCGATGATCCTCTGGGCAGAGTTCACTATGCGCTGCAGGCTCTTGCCGTCGGCGGCGGTGCAGCTTCCGAACCACAGCGTGATACAGCTGCTGAGGATGCTCTCGGTGGCGCCTCGGTAGAAGGACAGCATGATGGGGGGTGATGCTCCGGCTCGCTTGAGCTTTCCGGATGAAGTACAGGCGCTGCTGGGCTTTCCTCGCTAGTGCGGTGGTGTTGTTTTTCCAGATGAGGTCATCAGTGATGGTCACACCAAGGAATTTGGTGCTGGTCACCTGCGTCACAGCAGCGCCGTTGATGGTCAGGGGGAGAGGGGGTCGACGGTGGGTTCTCCTGAAGTCAACAACTATCTCCTTTGTTTTCTCCAGGTTGAGGAAGAGGTTGTTGTTTTGGCACCACAGGGCCAGCTGGTTCACTTCCTTCCTGTAGTTAGTCTCATCGTTGTTGCTGATGAGACCCACCACAGTAGTATCGTCTGCAAACTTCACGATGTGGTTGGTGCTGAAGATGGGTTTGCAGTCGTGGGTCAGCAGAGTGAAGAGAAGGGGGCTGAGCACACATCCTTGGGGGACCCCCGTGCTCAGTATGAGGGTGTCTGAGGTGTTATTGTTGACCCGTACAGCTTGTGGTCTCTCTGTGAGGAAGTCCAGCAACCAGTTGCAGAGAGAGGGGCTGAGGCCCAGGTCTGTACGTTTTTGTACAAGCTGCTGGGGGATGATGGTGTTGAATGCTGAGCTGAAGTCTATGAATAGCATTCTGACATATGGGTCCTTAGTCTTAGTCTTAGCCTTAGTGTTAGTGTCCAGGTGTGTGAGGGCTGGGTGGAGAGCGGAGGAGATTGCATCCTCTGTGGACCGTTTAGCTCGGTAGACAAACTGAAACGGGTCCAGCGATGGGGGGAGGGTGGATTTGATGTGCTTCATGACCAGCCTTTCGAAGCACTTCATGATGGTGGAAGTTAGTGCGACGGGCGGTAGTCGCTGAAGCCGGATGGAGATGACTTCTTTGGCACTGGAATGATGGTGGTTTCCTTGTGCCTCACCTCACCCCACAGTAAGCAAATGAGCCTGGCTTGAGCACGCTCACAAAATAAGTGCCCGCCCTACATTAGTGCCCGCGCTCCAGTCAGTTACTGTGGGCTTACGTGAGGCAGAGCTCGTCCCTGCCTCACTTCTCATCGCTCCCATGTAGTTGTAGAGGAGCTCGGCCAATTTGCTGATTTTGACTATAAAAAGCGATTGGAATCATACAGAAATCACACTTACAACACAGATCAGTGGAGACATTTTATTATTATTACTATTTAGTTTTTCTTTAGTTGTTTTTCTGTTACATTGGAGTATGACAGGTGAGGCTCTGCCTCCCCTGACTGCACGTCGCTGTTGCTTAACTACTCATTTTCATGAAATCTTCACTTCTGAAATGGTCTTTTGTCAATTTAGAGACAGCTTGCCTAAACTTGCATCTATCTATCTTTCAAGTATTTCATGTTTTAAGATAGCAATTCACTGTCATTATAGGGGCCATTAAAAGTGATGAAAGTGCTGAGAGGAAGACTTCTGTGTGAATGGACGCCAAAACATTCAGGTCATGGAGTCTGGGTTGTTTTGGCCTGATTTGAAAGACATGCCTGTATCCCTTTCCTAGGCATTGTGATTTATTGTGGCTGCTGTCAGTGAGGATATGGCTATCTCTTCCTCTAAGCCAGGGGTGTCAAACTCAAATACACAGTGGGCCAAAATAAAAAAATCGGTTCTAGTCGAGGGCCGGACTGGTTCAATGTTTATTGCAAAACTTATTGAAATTAACTTATTGCACATATTAAACCTGGAACTAACAAAGCTTAAATGATTGCCTATAAAAACAACATTAAACATGAAATAATCAGTTGCATTCATTTCTTATGGCTCTATCTGCAGCTTTTCCTCAGTCATTTCTTATCATTACATTTTCCCACAGGCCAACAACAGCTTCAACAAAACAATTTCCCTCAAAGAAAAAACCAAACATGCCCTGTTGTCGTGAGAGAAAAAGTGCAGAAGGAAACATCCATTGAAACTCAGTGTGCTGCTCTGTGATGCTAGTTCAAGCCAGATACTTGGCATCTCATCTTGGGGGCAAGTTCATCAATGTTTGGGGTCAGGCTCTGAGCTGAGGAAATCCTCAGGATTGAGTGAAGGTGTACGTGCAATATACCGGCGGGCCAGATCTAATAGTAATTAGAAATTATCCTGCGGGCCGAAGTTAAATCCACCAAGGGCCTGATTTGGCCCCCGGGCCTTGCGTTTGACACATGCTCTAAGCGATGGATTCTTCCCTGTTAAATATTTATCCAGTAGATCAGAGTGAAAATGAGGCCAAAGATGCTCCTGCACTTTGATTCCAAGGAACTGACATATGATGTTTTAAATAGCTTGACTATTTCCTCGCAGACTTGGCAATCACCTTTTGTAGCTGCACTGGAAATAGCTCAACGTGACTTCATGGTTTTATTATTTTGGCACTTGCACAACAATACGGGAAAATATACCACCAAACACTGAAATGGAGAAGTGCAAGGTGTGTTGCCAAAATGTATTTTCCTACAGCAGTGTCAGACTGATTTAGGAAGAATAATGTTTCAACTTAATGGAGAAATGCAGTGTTTAGGGAGCTGTCTCTGAAGCTTGTGTACTGCTTGGCCTTGGCCTTTATTCTGAAGAAAATGGTCTTTGCACTTTATTTTAAACTTAACAAATAATATTAACAAATACAAAATCTTGTATAGGTAACGTAGACTTTTCCTTTCGTGTTTTCAGTCATTTGGGAGACAAAATATCTTAAAAAGCCTTTTCTATAAGCCTTGCCTTTTTCTTAACATGCATAGATATTGGACTATGAACTGATACTGTATGGGTGGGATGTGGGTTGAGGATTTTAAGGATGGGGGGTAGTGTGAGGGGATCGAGAGAGGAAGCGAGTTAGCCTCGGATGGGCGAGAGTGAAACCGGAGCATGATTGAGTTAGGGGAAAGGAGACAGGAGCCCTGAGGCTGCCAGTCGGATGCTGTGTGTGTATACATGGCGCTCTTGTCATGCTGCCCTGTTAGCATGGGGAGATTGTGATGGAGTTATCTGGCCTGGCCCTAAAAACGGCTTGTCATCTTGTGTATACACAAGGAGGTAGCGTTAGTCTGTGTGTATGCTTGTACGGTGCCAGCAACATTACTCACAGGCCTTTTGGGACACAAGCATAGCCTCGCCTGGTTCCTTTCCCTCCGTGGAAACATACTCATTGCATCCTCTGAATTCTCAGAAGATGAAGGTTATACAAACAGTAATGGAAATTGGGTCTTAGAGGGTTAAACGATCCCTTTCTTGTGGGATTCATCCTCACCTGCTTTTCAAATGGTCTGTGATGTGGCTGAATATGGGACCAAACCAAACTGCCCACCATTTAACCCAGCTCCTGCTTTACCAAATCTATATCAATGTCGATTGTTTTTTCATTATGAATATGTTTTTTTTTAAATGTAAGACATTTTATCTCCCTCGGTGCACAGTGTGCGAGATGCTGTTTAAACTGTGGGAAAAAATGTCCCAAACTGAACACAGTATGGAGCCCCCGCTTCACACTGCACCAGCACTAAGCAAAAGCAGATGTTATAAAGTTTACAGAAATCAGAACATTATTTTCCTGTTTCCATTGCATTCTTCTAAACACTTAGTGAACACGCTTTGAAGTCACCCAAGAAATCTAGTCTGCGGGAGAAATGATAGGATCTCCTGCAGCAATGGAGCCAGCAAGCGAGGGAGGAAAGGAGAGGGGGGTCTGAGTGAAGGAAGGGGATGAGGAGGAGAGTTGAAGGGGGAGGGCTTGATGAAGAAATTAGAGGTGCTTGTCAGGTTTAAATGTGACTCTCATATTAAGTTTGAATCATCTTCATTGGGATTTGTTTGCACATCTTGAGTGTATTCTCTTAAACCTTTTCAGCGGGCTGGATGTGATCTGGGATGCAGGGGGGCAGATACACTGCGTTTATGCAGGACTGCTGTGGGTCCGATCATAACAGCAGATAAATCCTACTGACTGTGTTAGATAGCTTCACCGCAGGCAGTGTGCGGGACTGCCAGGAGCCCACATTAAGTCCCTGTAATGCATAGCCAATTTTATAATAGACCTTCCAACTACATGAGTAATGTGGCTGCCTGGCAGGCATGTCCATTGGAAGCCTTAACAGAAGTCCCTTATCATGCATCCATCTTGCACCTATCCTGCATTAGTGATGCCTTAGCGGCTTGCAGCCTGTTCTTTCTTAAACACTCAAATAACCCCACAGTCCTGTTGTTGTAACACAAAACGTGTGTGTCTTGATCAAAGTGTTTGCATCCATATATTCCCCCGGATAAATTCTCATTCTGTAAAAATGTCCTTTAAGCGACAGAGAAGCGGCAGAGCTTTCAATAAAACGTGTGACTTCTAAGATGGCTACATCTGCAGTGCATTAAGGTTCAGGCATGCTCTCACAGGTTAACCAACTCTTCATGTTACCTCGAGTGACTGAGTCTCCTGAGAAGCAAATGGATTGCAGTGGGCTTGGATGTGAAACACACCGAAGAGCTTCATCATCTTAAGATGCATTGGACTTCAATGTCACCATCACTTGGTTTTGATTTAGCTGTGCAAATCACCCTTGTTAGCATGTATTACCAGCACAGGAGAATACAAATGCCTTATCCCTCTCCTCTAGCGTTCCAAGCCAATCTGCCTCCTCTCAGCCCTTGTTGTACGCTAACACAATGTGGCATATGAATCGTACACACAATGCATGTCTTCATCCGACCTCTACAGACAGGACCTCACAGGACAGCCACTTTGGCATTTCCTGCTCTCTCATCTTCAAGGCTTAGGAGAGACTTGCAATCCCCCCTCTCTTCGCATAATTCAATAGAGAGTTTGACAATCACAATTAGGGCGAACGCAGAGTAGCCTGGCAGCGTTCCCTTCGTAATATGGAATTACAAAACTGTGCCCAGTTATCCACCCACACGTGGTTGGCCCATGCAGTGATGCATCTTTGTTGGGTCTGACCCAAAAGACCCCCTTCCGCAAAACAAAGTGCCTGCAGAGAGCTTTGGAAGATTGCCAGGTTGGATTGCCACTGAAAACCCATGAGAACTTCTCAAGAGTCTTAAAGATTTCTACATGTGTGTGAGTAGGTAAGGGGTCTACCTCACAGCCTGATGGAGAGGGAAAGGATGATGTATATGTATAAAGTAGACCTGCAGGTATTTCCTTCCAAGAGGCCTTTTTTTCTCTTTGTTTGCCTTGTTTCTTCTCCACACGCTCCATTGTTTTCATTGGCTGCGCAAACGATGATGCTGCAACGCTGGAAAACTGCTGGTGTGATTTTTACAGGAGGACAGGGAACATGGGTCATAAAACTCGCCTCCATTTTCCACAGACAGAAAAAAAAAAACCTCGCCCCTGTCAAAGCACAAGACCTTTGTGGGAAGTCTGTATCAGTGTGTGGGAGAGGAAAGATGTGCTCAAGCAGACACACAATAGGACAAGGAGGTCTGACTTCAGACATGGGCGAGAGCATCGCAACACCACAAGAAACACAGACTTTCTGGAGCTTTCTCACAGGGTGTCACAATTTGATTTTCTTCTCAGTGATTGCAGTCGTTTTGATGTGTGATGAGTAGGAGAATCTCAGGGGAATGTGCATCAGCAAGCAAACGTCCTGGTCTCAGGTCCCCTGGGAGGGGGGGAACACACAGAATTCCTCCCCTAGACTGTCTGTCTTCCTACCTGCCAAAAGCAAGCAAATGCACGTGGCCTTTTTGCTGTTGTCTTTTAAAAACCTGATTTTAAATGCAGAGTTTGCTTGGTATAAACCTAAGGCACATTTGCTTGAAATACAGTAGTTTTCAGGTGTAATACCTCAATCACCATAGAAATGACAAAATGTATAGTTTAGTTGTCTAAATGGCCACACTGGAGGCACTACCTGGACAATCTCTGTTTGAAGTCGTCCCGTTTGTTGAATTGTTGGTTTGGAAAGTTTCCAAGATTTGAAATTCACTCCCCCAGTCCCTCTAAATAACACGACAAAATATTATTTAGGTCCATCCCCACCATAACAACACAAAAGCGTTTTCTCATGCAACTATAGACAAAACAACATTACGGTTTGCATCCATAACTACTTTTTTAAAGTGAGGGGAACTTCCTCCTCATGGTTCAAAGAAACCAACGTTGACAGTTGTCGTGAGATAGCAAACAAAAGCAAGCTTATATTTCACACTCTGAATACTTCCTTATTTGCTCCCAACATAATTAATACGGCTTTGTCACTTGAACATTTATGCTTGTTTTTCTTGGATAGAAAGTCTACCCTATACAAATGTACCTATCTAATCTTTTCTAATCAGATCTGCTTTCAAAGTAAAGACATTTGTGTAAACATTTTAGAAGTGGGATGGTCAGGCAGCTTTGATCCCACAGGTGTGTGTGTGTGTGGTGTGTGTGTGTGTGTGTGTGTGTGTGTGTGTGTGTGTGTGTGTGTGTGTGTGTGTGTGTGTGTGTGTGTGTGTGTGTGTGTGTGTGTGTGTGTGTGTGTGTGTGTGTGTGTGTGTGTGTGTGTGTGTGTGTGTTGTGTGTGTGTGTGTGTGTGTGTGTGTGTGTGTGTGTGTGTGTGTGTGTGTGTGGTGTGTGTGTGTGTGTGTGTGTGTGTGTGGTGTGTGTGTGTGTGTGTGTGGTGTGTGTGTGTGTGTGTGTGTTGTTTTTGGGTGTGAAGGAAGGGAAAGTGCGGGGTGAAAGATGGCCCTGTAGGACCCGAGCCAAACCATGAAAGTTTAAGTAAATATGGAGGGAGGGATAACCCCGGTGGTCCGGGTTCCCCCCTTTTCAGTTGATGTTTTCTCTCTTCTCTGCCCTTGTTTTGACAACAGTGTGCAGTGTTGTGCGATTTCCCCAGTGGCCCAGTCTCGTAGTTTGCTTTGCTCGAGAATACACTACTGTATATTCACGATGCACTGGTATAAATTCAGCCTAATGTCATGCTGTCACAGGTCTCTATAGATACACTTGGAGAGGTGGGGTGTGTCAGGAAAAACACACTAACTTGTTTCCATAGAGATGATCCAACATCTACATACATATATATTTTTGTACTATACTTCTTTGTGGTCCTGCTGTCTGATGAAAATGAAAGCTGTGTTATGGTACATCGCCACATATTAAAGAGAGCATGTTGCAGAACAGTGGCTTCATAGTCTGTATATTTAAAGTTGTGCGTCACTGCATCAGTGTCAAATGTAATTCATCTCTTCTTAATCTCCGAAAAAAACCATAATGTTCAGTGGTATGTTTTCCGCTTTGGTGCACCATTTTCAACTTTTAAAACAGCTCATGCATGGTAAACATCTGAGATTAGTTGCTGCTGAAGAATCTATTCACACCCCGCATTCCAGCCTTAATGTCCAACTGCCTTTCTACATAATTAAAAGCAGACCAATTTGCTTCTCAAAAACTTCACACCATGTTTTTGGTGTGTGTAATTGGGCCTCAGGACCCGAGCCCATGCTCCACAACGCTGCAATTCAGCTCATGCATTCCCATCACACTCATTAGTACTATCTAAGGTATGTTGTCCCATTACTGCTGCACCTTTGAGGCTTACTGTATCTCTGTGCTGCTACGTAACAAGAAACAATGTTCGTATAAATGCCACAAATTCAATGATGGATATCTGATTTCTTAATTGGTGCTCTATTTTGACCGGTGTTATAATAGAAAGGTTTGTTTGGATGTTTGAGTTTAAGCTGTTCAAGTGGGGAAGGAGGATGAGGTTGATGTGGATAATAATCAGTTTGAGACATCATTAGTCTCGGCTCAGTGTATAAACCAGATTTAGAACCGTTACTTGCTGGTTTTATTTAATCTTTTTTTTTTTTTATATAAAACACTTGACAGCATACACTTAGTATACGTAACTAAACATTATGTTTGAAAGCCAATAAACCACTTTTAAAGTATTATTTTAAAATAGCTTTGCAAAAACAATAGAGCAGTATGACCTCAATAGATGTTCGTACATACATAATTACTTATGTGTTTTTGTTTTCCATCAAAAATAAAATGACTCGCATAATATCATCTTTGAAAGTGCACTCTGCTTTATTTTGCAAATGTTTGTTATTTAGAGAGTCAATGTATAAGTGTACATGCCTATACATATAGTATATATATATATGCGTGCACTGTATGAATCATATACAGATTCTGACTCTGATACATTTTGTTATAACTTTTGTTAAAACTTGCACTGGAATGTAGAAACAAGTTTTTGTTTTTCCACATTGCAATCCTTTTTGTGAAGTTGTTTGATTTCAAGTTGTGGATGTTGTACTAAAAAAAGAGTATTGCTAGACATGTTTTTTTCTTTACTGTGTAGATTAGTGGCAGGAGTGTAACATCGTAGCATAAAGCCTAACCTAGTGGTTAGTTACTTATCTGTTGAAAATAACACCATCTGTTATGCCACTCACAACATTCAACGTCATTTCTGTACTTTATACATATTTCCATACATGAATCTATTTTTGGCTTTGACAGTTACTTAGCATTATGTCCACTGCAGCCACATGATTAAAATTCATTGTTGGACTTGTGAAATATCCCTCCATGTGGGAATGCTCCGTTGAGCAGGTGTGCATGCCTTGTTGAATCTTTCCCACCATGATTAAATTGGTATGTTTTAGATTATGGTGTGTTTTTTGGCTCCCCGCCGTTCTGAGGTTGTGTTTGGATTCATTTTTGAAGTCCTTGCTGTTTCTCTTTTCATATGCCCAGTATCTTAGCTGGGAGCTGTTCGGCCTGAAAAAGACTCATTCAGGGAGCCAAAGCTGGACTGCAGCTGTGCGCTCATTATCTTCATGTGAACTCATGACACCATGAATTCATAATGAAAGGAACATCTGATAGGACGGATATATGAACCAAAAATGCTGCTTTTCATTTGCTGAAGGAGATAGGGAAATGTTTTGGGATTATACAAGTAGCACGGCATTAACATCCTAAAATAACCACAGACAATTGGAAAAGATTTTACTTTTATCTAAAAACGTTGAACAAAAACGTCTGTTTTATTTAAAGTTTGAAAAATAATGGAAAAAAACATTTCATTTACAGGTATTCATGGTGTTGATAGATTTCCTTTAAAGCCATTTGAGTACTTTAACATTAGTTTTTGGCTTTTGAAATGACTGGTCAGCTTTTTAGGGCACAATTAACCCGATTAGAATTTTTTTCAAATACTAGTCACAAATCAAAGCAATTTTAATCAAAATAGAAGGGAAGAGAATATGAATAGCAACCCGTCCTGAACTCTGCCAAATGTTCAGGGTGTCACTAATGCAGAGAAGGCCCGGAGTCTGTTTAGCGGAGGCCCTGAAACCTCAGCCCTAAATCTGATGTGTGGATGTAAGAGGAGACGGACGGTAGAATAACAGAACGTGCACTTTGTTCACCCCCAGCCTGCAGTAAAAAGCTCTGAGAATTACAGAGTGAGAGACAGTTTAACTCTTGAGTCGTAAATATGTGTTTGGGGCATTTTCGCGTTTTCCCCTCCCTCCACGCTCACCGTAACATCCCCGTTACTACCCTATATGCTGTCTTGAGGTTCACTGTGTGAGAGGATATAGTCCGTTGAGAGATTTGCCTTTCCTGTGATATGTATGTAAACTGGTTTTGCGTTGTTTGTCTGACAGGAGCTAATCATTTGATAGCATCTGAGTGTTAGCGCTACTAACTCAATTAGCCAAACTCCTAATATTTGTCTTGGTGTTTGATGGAATGCTCAATCATTTGTGTTTTCATGTGCACATTTTCTCGACATTTTGTTGAACTGTATGCTTAATTTGGATAGAGTCTCTCTCTCTCTGTCTCTCGCTCTCTCTCTCTCTCTGTCTCTCTCTCTCTCTCACTCACACAGACAGACACACAAAACAGATACACACACAGGTTTCTCTGATGTCTCTCTTCTAGTCATACGTGTTTACAGTCATCTTTTTCCTTCAGGCAGTTTCTCTGTTTCTGATACACACCTAAACAGACAGTGTGTGTGTGCGAGTGTGTGTGTGTTTAAGCGTGAGAGGTCTCCCTCCTTCCTTGTTTCCAGCCTGTGGGAGAGTCCCTACCCAAACCGCAGCAGGGTAATAATCACTTAACCCAAATCAGGCGCAATCAGGACGAGCCGGTCTGCAGCTGGGAGGCACCCAACCCGTGGGGGTGAGGGGTAGCAGCGGGTGAGGGGGTGGGTGAGTGAGAAGACTGGGGGGGGTTGGTCGGCATGGCGATGTGGACACTGATGACCAGGCAGAAGATCAAAAACGCCAGCCTTTGTTGTGCCATCCTCGTCCTCATCTGGCTCCAACAGGGAGTGAATCAACGGGGGGAAATTGGGGAAATCAGAGATGAGACTCCCCCTGCAGAGTGAAGGTTAAATGCTGTTCCTGTAGTGTGTGCGTCTGTGTGTTTTGTCTACATGTGATTGTTTCGTTAGAGCTCCCCAGGCCCCGCTGAGTCACTGAATCTGATCTTGTGTGATCCAGTGATTGTGAGCTATTTTTCTGATGTTTGTGTTGTGATGTAGGTCCTGTCACAGCTGCAGGCCCCACAGGACGACAGCCACACACAAGGACAGACACACACACACACACCCACACACACACACACACACACACACACACACACACACACCCCTAAGACACTTTCGGGCACACACAGTACTGCATATATGCAGGGGTGTGTAGGTCCTGTCAGAGTTGTACGCCTATTGTGGAGACATCTGCAAATAGTCCTCCACATGCACACACACACACACACACACACACACACACACAACACACACACACAACACACCAACACACACACACACACACACACACACACACACACACACACACACACACACACACACACACACACACACACACACACCACACACACCACACACACACACACATGTCTTTGTGTAACCATGACTGAGCCTGAAATCCAGGCGATTTATTGGTCTCAACTCCAGCTAAGACCTACAGCATGTCTAAGCTGTCTCAGTTTCCTCCACCTTCCACCCCTCCGAGCTTATCTCCTCGCAGCTGACTCTGGCCTGCGCCTAATCAAACGGAGATTGCAGCAACACTGTATCACAGTGATATATCTTAACTGTGTATGGATGAGTGTGTGTGTGTGTGCTATTTGTTGTAGCTTCTTTGACATTGTTAGTAGCCCACCTTGTAGCATCTGCCATTCATTTGGAGTGAAAGACAAACACACTGATGAAATGACTCAGACCACAGGACCTTTTTATCTCCTTCTCTTAACTTCCTGCTTCTACTTCTACTTCTTTTCTGTTTCTTTTCCCTTTCTGGGGGTTAATCCATTGTATATGTAAATATCTACTGCATTTTAAACACATGTTTGCACAGCACATGGACCAAATTTCAAACTCTACATCTCCACAATTGAATTGTACTTTGTTTAAACACACTCTGTGCTGCCTCGGCAATGTCGCCAATCTGTAGAGAACCCCACTGAAGACTCAGATGCTCGAGAGTATTTGTAGTGCATCTGTGTTTGATTTTTGTAGGTTAGACATGTGGAAAGTTGGGGGTAAAGATCATAATGCAACTTCTAAGGCATTTGTGGGTGAGTTTTCAGAACTTTTTTGTTGTTATCCAATGTCCATCATCTCCAAAATATTCGCACCTGTTCCTGATTATATATAGATGTATATTCACATTGCGCTTCTGTCAGGGTGGCCTGGTAGTAAAAGAGATACGGCTGCAGATGGGGAAAGCAGAGGTTTAATGACCAAAACAGCCTGAAATATTTAAGTAAAGTTGAATGTTATAATTCTAGTCTAGATTATATAGTTTTCACAATGCACTAACTTTATGTTTATAGTCAAGGCTTCGTCTCTTACCTCTCCAGACAGTGGTTAGACATTCAGACAGGTTGTAAACAAATAACAAAACAGTTTAACTATTTGATGCAATAGAAATAATCATCCGTTTGTCTGACTGCTCCTGTTACGTTCATTAATGCATTTGGTTGTAAAGGGTGTCTGGTGAGTTAAATGTTGTCATAAAAGACAAGACTCAGGTTTTCCTGAAACCAGTGGGGCGCCTCCTGAACTGTAAACAGGCTCATCCCCCCCAGATGTACAAGAGAAAACTGTAATTACAACCCAGTGTGACCTGGGCCTTTACGTACTTTAAATGCATAGGAAAAGAGACATATTTCTCACCTGGATTCTTTTATGACATGATGGAGCGGAAAGTGGGTGGGGAGTTCGGAGGAAGCTTTGGGGGTTTGGTGACAAGGTGTTGAAATGGAACAGCCCACACATCAGCAGGGTGGACACCTGCCCCCTGGAACATGTGACCCAGAGCCTTCCAAATCCTTCATCACACAATGGAGGGTTATGTACACACATGCACAGGAGCACTACTCTTCCCCAAATGCTCGTACTCTAGTCAACGCACACACTCATATGTCCTCATAGAGTCCTTAGAAACGAGGTTTCAAACCAGGGGAAATGGCAAAGTCAGAAATGTGTATTTAAGTGTTCAAACTTTGTCAGACAATCTTTTGCTCATGCAGTACCTCATCTGCCATAATGAAAGTTTTGTTCTAAGGGATTTAAGAAGATGGAGAGATCAACAGGAAAATAACACTATTAATAATGATCTAATTATTGAAGTTGATTTATCCAATATAAACTGCCAAACATGTTTTTACTATTGCTGTCAAATAGTGTGATTGAAACACTTCACCTTGGACTAGTTTAGTAATACTTTTGCTTTAAATGCAAATCCCTTCTTCACACTGAAGAAATAATCCCAACAAGTTGAAACTTCTTGATGAATTTAAGCAGTTGGGGGGGGGGGCACGTTTAACAAACTATTGCAGTATAGTCCAGTCATGCTTGCATGCATTTTTGCTAAACTCGTACTTTTTAACACTTAAACAGTACTCACATGGACATGTTCATGCATTAGTGTTTAAAACAGTAAGGCTACTTTGCACTAATCTTAAGTGCGTCATAGTTTTCAGGACTGAGTGGTGATTCCCCGTGTGTCTTTACCTCTCAGTGTGGGCTTTGATAAGATAATGGCACACAGTGAGTGTGTTCTGAAGCACCTGACCCTTAAATAGGTGCTGAGTGGAGGGCCTAGGCTGGGCTGCTGAGACGTGCTCATGCTCTGTTGACTTAAGCATTCAGACTGAGCCATCAATCATCCGAGTGTGACGGCTCTGCCCCTGAACCCCAGCGTACTTTATCTGCCAGCAAAGCCTCCTGCTCAGTGTGTGCATGTAAAAACCAGCCCGATTTTAAAAGAAGTAAATAGCATTTTTATCTCCAAGTCTGTCTTACCATATCGACTTTTTCTCACAAGCACACACACCTCCTTTTTCCTCTCAGTTTTCTGCAAATGCCGGGAATTGGTTTTAAATCCTTCCTTCCTACTTTTTAAAAACCACTGAAGCATTTGGAAAAGGTTCTTTGCAATTATATTTAATCATATGCGGCCGTCCCAATCAAGGCCGGCTCTGGTGATCACATTTGCATGGGTTTCAGGTTTTGCCCTTCAAGTCGGTGTAGTGCCCATGTAGGCTCGGGGGTAAGGACCACCTGGACGATCCACAGATCCGCTCTTTTTCTTCTTCTTCTGCATTTCCACAGCTCGCACTGCTTTGCGTTTTAACTTCACGTTAAAAAAGTCGATTTTTAAAAAAGTTTTTCTTTTAGGTTTTTCATTTTAGCATATATAGGAAGTGGAACAGCCAATACCATGCTTCTATGAAGTTGTGAAAATAGTCAAATTGCGTGTATATTCGTGCATTTGTAAAGCGTTTAAGCAGAATTCCCAGGTGCACTGCCCTGCTAAGTCCAGCTGAGTAGCCCACCCAGCCCGTGAGAGAGTGGGCTTCCATTTCTCTTCTCTCTGCGGACCGTAGAGGTCAGTGTGTGTGTGAGCATATCAGACTGTCATATGTTTGCCTGTGTGTTTTTAAGGCCAGGGAGCATATGTGTGTGTATGCTCATACGTGTCACAGGAAAGCAACTTCTGTCTGTGATCCCCTGCTCCTCTCATTTTCCCTGGTGAAAGGCGGCATTATAACTGATTTCCATGACCTCAAGCCAGGGCCTTCACTCCCTTCACGGCCTGTGTGTGTCTATATATTTGTGGGTGTGTATGTGTTTGTGTGCGCGCATTATAACTGCTTTCCATGACCTCCAGCCAGGACCCTCCTCTGCGGCCTGCCTCGCAGCGCTTGTTTAGACAACAGTGGTGCACATGTTGGCTGAAATATGGCCGCTGTGCTCGTTTGCTCGGGTGAATTAAGCTACGGCATGTGTGCTTAAACCTAGACGGCTCGCTGATTTATCCATATATTTAAATGATTGATTTAAGAGTTGCCCAGCCAACACTTGTTGAAACTGTGGATAGAGGCGGGCTTAGAGATGAGAGGAGGAGGACAGAATTCAAATGGGAGCATACACAGCCTCCCTCACACAGGTAGTGATATTTACGCCATCCATCGCGCCGCTGAGGGACATTATTCACAGAGCTGAAGTAAATTATTCAGAAGTAAAGCTTTACTTTGCACAAGATGGATACTTTTAACGACGTACTGATTGCTTTTTAACATACTCCATTTTCAAATGAGCTATAAAATGTTGTTTATTATGGTTGAGAACATGACATAGGCAATCTATTTTAATGTCAGGAAAGCCTGGAAGAAAGCGTATGAAAACACGTCCTCCCATTTGCCGGGATGTGTGTTATAAGTGTGTGTGTGTGTGTGTATGTGTATATATGAAGGTGCGTGTGCCAGTGTGTTTTATTACCTGTCTCATTATTAAATGTGTTGGGAGGGCGGCTGAGCTGGGACAAAACATTCCAGCTCCTTTAATGTCTCCCTCTCGTCTCCCCCGTCCCCCTCGCTCCTCTCTTTGATAATACTTTTCCTTATGAGCCCATAAAACCAGACGCTTTCTCACAGAACCACCTTTTTCCTGTGTGCACTTCAAAAAATATGCATCAAATTGAATTTTTTATAAAGTGAGTAACGAAGGATGCAACATATAGTGAGGCAAATAAAAAGTGAGGCAAATAAAAACATAATAATATCACTTTAAATCAATATCTTTTTCACTTTTTCCCTTCACATCTTTATCTCAATATTTCTGCTTCTCTCCTCCATTCCCCCTCTCACCCCTCTTTCCATCCCTCTCCCCTCTCTCTAGCTCTCCCTCTCTCTCTCTCTCTCTCTCTCTTCAGGGTCGAGTTAGGCATAAGCGAATAATTAGGTAATTGCCCCCTTGATTGAGCTCAATAGGAAACATTTCAATTAGGATAAAACTGCGCGAGGAGGAAGTAGGCTCTTACAAAGGGAAACATTCCTTGTCATGCAACTGTCAGCCCCCGAGCCCACACCACGAGCCAGGATTAACTGGATACTAAAGGAGGAAACACAGGGGAAGACGAAGTTGTTCTGAAAAGCCAGGGGAAAAAACGTTGGGGAATTGGGAATGGTGGGGCGCAAGGGGGAAGGGGGTGATGGGGGAATGATGGGGAGACTGGAGAAAGTTAAGAGAACAGAGGGAGGGGCCTTTTTTTAAATCGGGAGGTGGGGGTGGTAGAGACGGCAAGAAATGATTGCTGCAATTACGACTATATTTAAACACGCCTTCCCTCTGATATGATTTTCCTGGTGATCCCTTGTCCAGATAAGAGGGCGACCTCGCTGCCTGCCCAGCCGCCTGTAACAAATTACAAGCTCCCAGCCATGGAAGAGACGTAGTTCCTGAGAGAGAGAGAGGGAGAGGGAGGGAGGGGGGAGGAAAAGAGGCGAGCTCATAGTCATATACTGTAGCGAAAAGAACAACTCAATGCCTCTGAGAGCGAAGTTGATAAAAAGAGGGGGAAATGGGAATCGGAGATCTGAAGAATAAGAAGTGCTTGTTGAATCTTTATCACCCATTTGATTCAAATAAACTTAGTTCTTTTTTCATTTTATTTAAATTTGACACATTAATGTGTTTGTCCATCTCTGGTGGTTCAGAGACATTTCCTTTTCTATGTTAAAAGTCCCTGCTTTAATTGAGATGTATAGGTGTGCGCACGAGACAGTTTCATGCATGTTCTCCACACGTGTCTTTTTAGTGTGTGTATTAGTGAGTGATAGTCTGTGTGCAGCGCTGCAGCTCGAATGCCTTGTCATCACATTCACCTTTGCCGCCCTCATGCACGGGCCATGAAATTGAGGAGCTGGGCTCTGACCTCTAATAGAAGACGGGTGCCTGTAGGTGTTTTATGTAGGTGTTAATGGATAGTGTGTGAATGTCTATAGTGGACAGGTGTTAACATGGAGAGGTGGAGAAACTGATCCGTCTCTGTGACAGCATCACTGTGTGTGAATGTTTGTAAAATCATCAGGTGTATGTCTGATTTGTGTCTCTATAGCTGCATTTATGTGTGAGTGTGTCTCTTATGTCTCAATTTTCCTGTATATATTAAGATTATTGTTTGTCTGTAACTGTCTAGCATATCTGAATTTAAAGGTTTGGATTTGTTTGGATAGGTGTGTGTGTGCTTGTGTGAGTGTAAGTTTGTGTGTGTATGTTTGTGGCTTGAGCTTTTTATCCATGTCCCTGTGGGACACAGTGTGGTTAGGAAAGTAAACGGCGGTCCATGTTAATACGTTTCCTGTGTCTGGCCCGCCGTACCTGTGTGGTTCACCTCGAACACACTCTGTACAACACAGCGAGTCAGACGCACAGCAGCACCTCTTAAAGTAGCACCAGGGAATCAGTGTTTGCAGGAATGATACAGATGGCTGAGACATTTTGTCCTGTGCTGAACCTAAATGTTTATTGTTTACCACATTGTAGCATTTCAACATCATTCAGTCTTCAGCTTTAGAGTTTTAGTACAGTAGGTGGTAATTCTGAATAAGAAGACAAGTAGCCACTGCATTTTACCTTGCATGCCACAGGGTCTCATTTTAAGTAAATCTGTAGGGAGGTTTTATCGCATAAAATAATAGGAAGTTGGACTATAATTTCCTTTTCCTTGTTTGAAGACCACATTGCAGTTAAGTGAATAACTTGTTCTGTCTTTACCAGACTGTTCTAGCTTCTAGCTGTTTGCCTAGAAGCTAGAACAGTCAAATCCACTTTACTGATGATTTGTATACAAATTCTCGTCATATTAATATTTTATGAACACCTCAATGATCAACCCTACAATATTGTCCTAATATTGATATTGAGGTATCAGTTCAAAAATATTAGCATTCCGCTTGTGTTGTTAATTCAAAGCTTTCAGATATTTTAGCAGTTTTTATTTGTTTACAGTCATTACATCCTTATGTCACAATGAGATGTATCACAAAGCATCAAGATGTTGTTTTACTACACTAAGGCAGCACTATTTTAATTCGGCCTTGCTTCCCCCACTTTATTTCTCTCTAGCTGAATTTCAGTCAATCAGCTATGCATTCACATTGTTCTAACACAGAAGTCATAAGCCCAGCCCACCTTCTCCCCCCCCCATGGTGGCCCAGACACCGGCCCCTGTTATGACAGCTCCCAGCGCTGTCTTGATTTAGCCAAGGCAAGACACACACATCCGCAGTTATAATTCAGTAATTTGTGTTTGTGCATTCTGTGACAATTGTGACAAATGACTGGCCTGGAGTAAAATGCCAACCTGGCCCCTCCTCCCTTGTTTCCTGCCGGCCGGCGCATGCTTACACTGCTCAGGTGTACGTAGACAGGGTTCGCGTGTGGAGCATGAATAGGCCAGCTGACAAGGGAAATGATTACATCTAAGTGTTTATTTTAAATGTGATTTTTATTGATGAATCATATCAACTAGCCTGGAAGAACATGTTTAGCAAGTGGGTGGCATGTTGGCTTTGCTATTTTTTCTTCTTCTTTTGGTAATGAATCCCTAAAGGGCTTGAGCACATATCAGGCAACATGCTTCTCCTGTCCGAACACACACGCTCACTCATAAGCAGCAATCATTTCATCTCAGCAAGCCCCCTCATTTACATTTTCCAGGGCATTTTTCATCATAAGCGCACTCTGTCATCGATATTTGCGGGGGGGAAATTAGGGTTTGCATCGGAGCAGGCCTCAGCAGAACACGGAATCTATTATAGAAGCTGGGCAGCAACAGGAGGAATCCTGGTTATGTTTTAGCCGCAAAATTAATTCCATTCCTTTGGAAGTCCTGTGCAGAGTTAGGGACGTAATACTCATATGGAGACGTTTATGAGGATTAAGAGGTTTTATTTAGTCTGTGGGGCCAGCGGGCGTCCTCTCTGCATCCCTCCTCCATCACCTACTAACTTCTCCTTGTTGTCTGAATGACCAGCCCGTTAACATGTGGGATGCCGATTCGTTTGTTGGTGGTGACAGTGTCTGACTTGCCAGCCAACAGACTGAGCTGTAACACCTGTGGCAGGTGGACTTGCGTAGGTTATGGATCTGCTTTGACTTCATCCAGTTTATTTCTTAAAATATTCAACTTTTTATTTGGTCTGATGCATTGGTCATACGTTTGTACTATTAGCGTGTATTTTTGCATTTGCATTTGCTCTTGAGTTTGTGTGTGTGTACGTGTGTGTACGTGTGTGTATGTGTGTGTTCACTCGCTCCATCTTTTCTCAGAAGGAAAAGTCTCATGTTCACTCTCTAACTCGTCCTGGTAGAGGGTCAATTGCAACCAGTTGGCCGCCAGTCTGGTCCAAAGTAAACATTTGGAGAGAGGCGACTGTACAGGCAGGTACCTGGGGGCTCTGTTAGTAGCTCAGCTTCCTCCTGCTCTCTCTCCCCCTCCCTTCTCCCCCTCTACCTCTATGCCTCCCTCATGCACGGTGGTGGGCCACGCTCCCCTAAGGGCCACAGATTGCCTGGGTTGCTGCTTTTGGACCGGCTTGGCTCCGTGAGATGGTCTGTCTCCTGGGACTGGCTCTCAGGAGAGTCTGCTGTGGTCTGGGCTAGTAAGAGTAAGAAAGTGGAGGATCACAGACAGAGACAAGCCAGCTCAGGTTTATTGATACATACATGAACACATATCTCCCTCGTAAGCTATTAGAATATGTTTTTCATTTAGGGATATGGGTGCCAGCTTTATTCATGTCCAGGCAGGGGCCACTCTTGTCCTGTGTGGCCGGCAGGAGAGGGAAGGTCTGCTGTGAAGTGTCAGGCCGCGGTGGAGAATGGAGAGTCCTCTCTGCAGCCCTTTTGAGTCTGATGGCAGGCGACTTCTTTAACTGGGGCTGGGGAGCGGTCTGCACAGCTCAATTTTGCCCACATTAATCAAACTCACATTTCCTCACATCAGCCTGTGTGCCTATCAGCACGGCTAGCTTGTTAGCATAATGAATTCAGGGGGTTTCACACAGAGGGCCACAGTCTGCTAAAAGTGAATTCGGTATGTTGGATGAATAAATCAAGGCCTGTTTTGACTTTATATAGTTTAAAAACAGAATTTTCCATTTCCGTTTTTTTATTGTGCCAATTCAAAGAGTTCTTTCACACTATAACCTAAAGGCAAAACAAATATTGATCTGCCTTTATTCATTTCCACACCTCAAGATATAAAACCATGCGGCATTTGAGGTGTCACATATTTGCTTTGCATGTAGCTCCTGTAGTTCGACTTTGCGTAAAACATCAAAAACTATCATTTCATGGAGAGTTTAAGTCAAAATGGCCTTTTGTGTATGTGGTGAGTTATTTCTCTTCAGGCAGACATCCTCTTGGTTGTGAGGGGGGCAGAGGGTCAGCAAGGAGAGAAGGGGCCAGAGGGCTGGCTGGGGGGGGGGGGGGGTGGGGGGGGGGGGGGGGGGGGGGGGGGGGCTGGCTGGCTGAGAGTGAAAGCATGCAGTCAGACAGTGGGAGTGGGCTTTCCTTTGCCGTTCATTCATACAGGTGCTTATAATTTGCAGCGAGTGATTAATCATTGTTGTGTTTGGGGGTGACACCTTGTTTAATGGATCTGTCTATCGCCCTTCTTTCACTGTTCTTGGGACTTGCACTAAAGAGCATGCATAGAATTAGATTTTCTTATACCCATATGCACATTTCTATCCAAATTGACTTTCAAGGGTTCTTTTTTTTTCTTTACCCCTAAAGCATCTCCATGCACACTGCACTGAAGTTTAAGTCAAAAACTGAGCGACGTACAGCCAAATGCAACATGTGTGCGAGCCCACCAGCTGCCACCACACAGAGGCGGTGGTGTTTTCCGTGTGTGTGTTTGCTTTGGGTGGAGGGCAGGCTGGCTGGTCAGCATGGCTGTAAATCAGAGTCTTCCTGATGGACAGGAACCTAATCTGTCCCCGGTGTGTCATTACGCTCAACCTCCCAGATAGCTACAGATCCTGCTGCTCCTCTCATCTCTCCCCCGGCCTCAAACACAAGCACAAACTCACACATACCTACGGCCACAGTGAGCCAGCCTCCTGGAAACCAGAGACAGTAACGGAGACACACATGTTGAACATAAACCGGTCGAGCCGGTGTCAAGAGTTCATCGCCAGCATCTGTCATAGCAAAGCCAGCGCCCAAAGTGCATTTTCTACTCTCACACCGCAGCTCCTCGCTCGTGTTCCAAATGTACACAGGCCACGCAACTGCTGTCGCCAAACTGGCCTCAGCGATGGCTAAACGTAAGCAAACTGAGAGATCCTTTTAGGACATGTTAGGATCTGTCCAAAGACCCGACTGGCTCCTGCACAAGAGCCCCCACACAGAGTCAGAGCCAAGGTGTCATCTGTTAGTTTTATGAGCCTTTACATATCCAGATGAAAATGCTGTGTTTCCATTTCAGGCAAAAATAGAAATGGCTCATGAAATTCATGAAACAAGATTACTGCAGCATGTTTCAGCTCAGGTTTTTTTTCTTTTTTTATATTGTTCTCATTTTTTAATTAAATGAAATGGCTCAGAACCTCAGTATTGGTCCATGAAGTTGTAGTTTGATTCTCCTATTAATTTAGTTTGACCTAATAAGATGTTACACACGTTGCGTTTTAGCACACCTCCTTTTTGATTTAGATTTTAGTCTGGTTACCGTGAGACTTTCTCCTATCCCACTTTCTTTTTTTCTTCCAAAAACTGGTTCTCATTCATAATTTTCTGCTGACAGTTTGGAGTTATTTCAGCTTTTCTGACAGAAAGCAGGATAAAAGTTCAGTTGGAGTTTGTCCAACGAGGAGATCTTGACCCCTCAATTACAGGATGATGGAGCTGTTTCTTTTTCGTGTGGCTGAATCTCATTAACAATTTCGCATCCACACATGTGCAATGAACTCGATGAAGCTTTGAACTTTTCCATCAAAGTTTTTCCTCCTATTTGTTGCCTAAACTGTTGTACGTTTCTCACTAATATAGTTTCTTCTTATAGTGCAACAAAGTACATGTGTTTGCTTTGATCTTTGGTCCCTTCCAATACCTTCTGCAACAAAGCCAGAAACCAGAGAACCAAGGCTATAATCTGATGCCATCACGAGACAAAACGTGGATCTGCTCCATTGGCAATGAATCGGAGGCTTATAGACTCAAAGAATGTTTGCTTGACCTTTCTCCGCATCACCTCGGCCACAGAGTCAGTGCAGAGAGTCTGTCTGTCAGTGCCAATGGAGCAGCTCCAGGGTATTTATCTTTAAGGACAACAGTGAGAGAGCACTGACTCTCATTTCCAGCCTGAGAGTGACATGTGATCATGTATACAAATCGTGACTTAACTGTCTAAGATTGCAGGAATAAAGCCACGTTTGCTCTGGTTTATGTTGGATTTCCCTAGTTTTACTTTTTTTTTTTCAAGAACCCGTTTCCCTCCCAGCATCTGTTCCTCTATCAGTGGATCTGTAGTGTGTTTGTGTATGACTTAGAAAGCACAGATAGGCAGAGGGAAAAGCCTGTATTGTGATTAAGCCTGAGCGTGGTTTTCCTGGTGCTTGTGAGCAACGTGGCACAGGGCCATCTGCCAAAACAAAAGCCGTCAGAGATGACCTGTCACACAGCGAGCCATTAAGCCCGCCTGCAACAATTAATTACCCCCAATTCAAATAATGTTGATAAATCATAGACATAACACAAAGCTGTGCTGCTGATTGCATAATTATTTCATCCAACCGCCAGCGTATGTAACATAATCACTGTCTCTCATCATGCTAAAACCACCAGCGTGCATCTGGAGCGACGTTATGCAATGTTTGGCGGCGGGCTTGCTAACAATACGTGTGAAGCTGGTGAGCTTGTGTAGGGTCCTAACGTGTCCCAGAGCCTTTTATTTAAAGGGTATAAGAGAGCCCTGTTGAGTTAGAATGGGGCTGACCTCCCTCTGCAGTCCACACCCTACTTTCTACGAGTCCTGGACCACATTTCGACTGTTTAAGCAGTGATGGCTGAGTGCATTTACACTTTGGTAATGGCTTCCTGCCTTTAACTCTCCTGGATTAAGGCGAGAGTGAACCACGCGGGTACTTCCCCTTTTTGCTACTGCCGCAAGTCCTGCCTCTGCTACTGCTGCAGGCTCGCAGCTCTTCTGCTTTTCCACCCTCGCGCCCGTCGGCAAACCCAGTGAGGACGGACCACCCTGTCAGATTATTCACTCTCTCCTCTACTGTATCATTCCTGCCATGGATAGTCTGTGTACTGTACGATTGTATCACTTTCCAGGAATGTCCGCTGGTTTTCAAATCCATGTGCATCATTTGCATTTATCTACCTTGCAGCCTTTTCCTTTACCCGCAAAGATTGTATGTTTGGAGAAGATCCCTACCATGATGCATCCCCAAATGTCAGCCAACAAGGGTTTTGTTCCAGGCGTGGCAAGAGGCCCACAGCAGATCACCACCCTGTCTGCGTTTTCAACCTCAAGCTAGCTTCAAAGCTCCTCAGCTGCAAAGTTACAACTTAGCTTTTGTAGTGTTAGAGGTCTCCCAGCAGCTTGCTATTATGATATGCAGGTGCTCAGCAGCCTGAATGTCCATCCTGCCTGATCCAGACAGCAGTAAGCATTGGGGGACGCCTCCACCTATCCATATAGACACAGGGTGTTAACAGCTAATTAAAGTATTAACAGCCTCACTAAAACTCCTATTGCTGTTTCTTCCTAATTATTGGCTCTATTATCAGCTTTTATGGACTCAGGTGAGCTTCCGGAGAAAAGTTGTGCTTGTTTTGACTGAGTGGTCAGCTCCGAGCCTGTATAAAAGGATTTTAGATACAGCCATGAAGCTCATAGGGTAAAATCAATTCAGTTATTTTAATGGAGAGATTACTGATTCTGAAATGACCCACTCTACTGATAGATAATTGACATGTATTTTTCTTCTTATATCAAATTAAATGTGCTTATGCAGCTGCTTTTCTTCCCTCTCCGGTAGAGAGCCATCTTTTGTGTGGTTCTCCCACATGTGCTTTCCATAGTCCCTGAGTCTCACCTCTTTGTGTTAATCAATCCCCCTCTCACGTCCGTCCACTAGGTGACAGTAACGACACAGCGCTCCCCTCTGGGGGTTGGGGATGAGAGGAGGTGTAATCTTTGTTTACACAAGGTGAATTGGCTGAAGATGGAGAGCTTATGGACTGGGTGGGTTTGTCAGCAGCAGTGGTCACGTCGTAGTGATGTGGTGACGTGGTGGTGGAGGTAATGATGGGGGTGTCTACAGTGGCAAGTCCACTTACCATCCATTTACTATTCCGCTTCACATCACTCAGCAGCATATAAAGGCTTACCATAATAGCCTCTGTGAAAGATTAAAAAGTCTTATAGAAAATAGGAACTGGTTCGATTGTTTTGTCGCACCCAGTAGAAGAGGTAATAGTACCATCACCAGGTTGACCCTGTTCAGGCTCAAAGGAATCCAAACAGCACGAGTGGATCCCAACTTTTCTTTGTAACTTTACAGCCATGTTGGATGAACAAGTATCATAACTGAATATTAAACACTATTACATGTGTAGAAGTGGATATATTTAGAACATTTCACACATCACAGTGATTAATCAAATGTTGATGCTTAGATTTAGTGGCAGAAAGTCTCTTCACGTACTTCAGCATTTCTTCAATTTTACTTAACACAGAAAACTGAACCCTCGTTTGTATGATAGCTTTACAGAACGTTTACATTTTTGTTTTACTTTGACCAAAACATGTTTGACCATTTGTTTATTTGGCAAACCGCTTCAAATACTACAATACTCTTTCACAAATGTTTAAAAAAATGAAGATAGGTTCAGTGTTTCCCACAGAATTTGATTCTATTTGTGGGGGCAACGCACCGCACCCCCTCGGCAAGAAAAGCCAAAGGCCCCTTAACCTATTCGGGTGGCCCACGCATCCACCCCCCCCCTCAAATAAGAAAATACATGCGAGTTAATGGCTACTGTAGACAACGTTCTTGTTGCTCTGTGTTGCGTTGTTAATGAGTGAGACACACCGGAGTTGAGGATCTGTGGGGTTTATTCTCCCAAAAATATAATTTACAATTTAGGCATTTAGCAGACGCCTTGTTCCAAAGCGACTTACAATGAGCAATTACAGGGACATTCTCCCTGGAGTAACTGAGGGCTAAGTGCCTTACTCAAGGGCACACTAGTAGTGGTGTTCCAGGCGGGATTTGAACTCGCAACCTTCCGATCATCAGCCCACCTCACTATCCATTATTAGACCACCAAAATAAATCAATCAATGTATGGGAAACACTGAGGTTAATTGTGTTTTAAACCGCAGATTATAATATATTTTCTTTTCAACGGTACAATACACTTGGCAGCCGTAGTTAACTTCTAACCGGAAATGTATGTACACAGGCTTGTGCTTTGTTATCACAGGATCAAATCTTTATTGATTTAATCTGGAGAGTTTCTTGTCCGTACAAGCCATCATAGAACATCAACTTAGTTAGTCACTAAACGTTGTCTATAGGAAATGGACATTTACCTCCGGAACCAGGGTAGACTGATCTTTATTGGCACCGATGTACAAGTTTCCTCCACACAAGAAAAATCTCAATATATATTAAAGAAATCTTTAGTATTAATGTTTTTTCAGATTTGCTGCTAAATGATCTTTCCAGATAACCCCTTGCAGAAGCACTTGGTTTGGAATCACTGCCACACACCTTTCCAGTAATCGGTTAGTAGTGTTTGCTCTTTATTCCCCTTTATTGTATGACAGTGGAAATGTCAAACATGTGCAAACAAGAACTTTGTGAGCAGACCTCAAAATTATTTGGATTGATCATTATACAGGCCTCGCTGCACATGGCAAGAAAAACAAGGATTGAGTTATCATTCTTATAGACAATCACAATTAAATAGTTTTCCTCAGGTGAAATTACTGTTAATTGAACTGTGTGGTACGAAAAAATAAACATCTCAGTTTGTAATTACTGTCAGCCCATTATATCCCTCTGATTGCCAAACAGATGATGGTAAACTAGATTTTGGTGCGATGGGCTATTTTGATCTCTCACTATGTTTGTTACCTGTAATCTTTGTTGACTGAGGACTCTATTTCAGTGGAATCTGTTGGCTGCACCAACTGATCTATTTGTTTTGAGTTCCAGTTTTAAAAATACATCTTTGTCACATTTGATTAACAGTTTAATTATGGTGCCACAGGCCGTTTACTCTCTTTTGTGAAATGTGTGTAATTATAGCCTGCTTATCAAAGCAGCCGAGGGATGTACCGACGGGTGAGTGTGAGGGAAATTACACAAGGCACTGTGGTCAGGGAAGAGGAACTATTTAGCATGGTAGTTTTCCAGGTGAAAACCTTTTGTGCCAGTCAGAGTGAGAGTCATGTTTTTGTTTGGATTTAAGGATGAAATGGTTTTTAGCTGCTGATTACGCAAATGTTATGATGGGCGTTTGATAAGGCAGTTGGAAACCATCCTATGTACATTTAATTTGCAATTTGCATTTACAGTCATACAAAAGGATTGGGATTTCAGAAGTGTTACTTGCTTTTTGATGTTGTTCCGATATTATATTAAAGAAAATGCTACATTATGACCCAGAATCCCCCAATCTGGGCAAATGGATAAAAAAAATGTTGCCAACGTTTTTTGTTTTGCGAGGGGGGTTGCCAGCCTGTGGGGGATGGCAGTCTACAATGTTGAAGGCTGGTATTAGATGAGCTTATTCCGAAGTATATTTGAACATAACTTTCAGGGCTAATAAGTAATAAATCAGTCAAGAAGAAAGTATCTCTGAAGAAAAAATATAAAGTATAAAAACAGTTTGTTGTTTTTCAAATTGTATTTTCTACACAATAAATGTTCTTGTGACCCTTTAAGTCTCCTATCCCCCAGTTTGGAAACCACTGGTAAGAGTGAACAATGCAGGCAACTATTATTGAAATGCCCCCAGGGGCTTTGGCTACATTTTGTGCTTGTGTTTGCAGAACCATATCCTTTGTTACAGGATTATCCATCTCATTGAGATGGTGACAGGTGTCCTGCAGGAGTTGGAAACAATTTGTTTAAAAGCAATACTCGTGAAAGAATCAGACAGACATGACACGGAGCACTTCCTCTCAAACATCAGTTACACCAAGTTTTGCATCCATTTTGTCCCCTTTTCTTCTTCCCTTGCCACTCGCTTCCGTGCTGCTGTCGCTTGTATTTGCATCAGATGGTTGTGTGTCGAAAGAAAAGTGGCGACAGATGTAAAAAAAACAGTGACAGTAGCTAATTGAGCAGTCGGCATAGTATGTCTGTCAATCTGTCAATCTGTCAACCTGTCACTAACTTATCATCAGCCCATGTCCTGACCCAGTCAGCACACACACCTATACAGGCACAAACACACCTTCACCGATCCATCAATATCACAGAGTTCACCTCCAGTTTGACAGACAGAGACATACCCGAGCTGTCTGTGCATAGCCAGTGGCGGAAAATGCACCATGACGCATGACTTTCAACAATCAATCCTAACTGAAGACGGCAGGCTCAACTGATAAATCAATACACAACTCACAAACGGGGATGTATTTGTCTATATCTTGTATGATAGATGGCCTCTGCTGGTTATTCAATAGTTTCTATAAGGAAATAAGGGATAAGATTTATGTTTGAGGGTGTTGGCCATCTGTTATGCAAAAGAGGTAAAAGTATCAGGTGAAGTAAACGACTGAATCTTCTCTTTAATCTCTCTCGTCCTTTCATCTCAACTCATGCATCGGCGACCACTGCCCTGTGAACAGGACGCGCTGCAGGATACACTGCACGGCCTTATTGTTAGGATGTCGTTAACTTGGGCATGGAGGGGGATTAAAGTCAGGATTGTGCTCATCTACAATCATGTGTTTTATGAGACCTAAAGAGTACACGAAGTTCCCTTTTGCTGGAGTTTGTAAGCACCACAAACACAATTCCCGTTACTTCATTAATTGAGTGGTCACACACCAAAACACGAAATCCTTAGAAAATGAAATAATCTGGATCATGGAAACCAAAGGAGTGCAAATATTGTGCTTTATATTTGAAAAAAGATGCAAAAGTCTATATTATTTATTGATTCTAAATATAAATGGAAGAGCAGAGTTAGAAATGGAGAATAAATCACTTAATGTTTGTTTCTGCATTAATGGAATTCTTTACTCCTATATTGTTTTTTCATATATAGGAATTTCAGGCGTTTCTTTTGCTACAACCCCCTCTCCCCATGAGGTGATTATATGTTCTCATGACTGATTATTCGTGCCACTAATGCACACAATGGTTTATACTCCAGTTCAGTTTTAACATGACCAGTTTAGAAGTGTTACAGTGCCTGTTTGCTTTAAAAACAGGTTTGGCTCCGTGGCCATATTTCAGTACTGTAGTGTGTCTCACTCGGTAGTAACTATAGTTTATTGGCCTCCCTTAAGCAGTTAGGCCTCGTGTTTTTAGAGTATGTTATTTTTACGTAACATTTATTTCACCCACTTCCCTGATTTTTCCTTTCGGCCAACCTTAATCTTTATCTTACAAGTAGCACATTGTAGATTTATTGTAATTTGTCATTATGTTCAGTTCAGTGTTTTGCAGCCCGCCACAAATAAATCAATGTATGGGAAACACTGATGTTATAATAAACCAACAAAGTAAATAACCCTTAAATATTTAAGCTGGCAGGCTCTAATTATTTTCTATGAAAGACAAACGTTGCTAAAATCAATACAAATGTGTGTAATGTTTGAGGTGCCTGGCCTTGTAAAACGCAAAGTCTGTAGGCAAAGATATGCTCTATGCAATCAAATTAAATTATGTATTATTGTTTTGTCCTGTTAGTTGTCTGTAGTTACTCCATGGAATGTGTACCTTTTAGCTGAGCGTTAACCGAGCCTGAGATTAATCAGAGTTTCTGTATCACAGTGCCCGGCCTAGTCGCTGATGGATATCATGTTGGCTTTGTTACCGCAGATGACAAATTGTGAGGGAGCAGCAGCTTGCAGGATTTGTTTAACATTCCAGATCTGATATGTTATGAAAAGTATTAATGGAGGACATGGAGGCATGACATATCACCTGCAGGATCAGTCAGGAGCTCTTGTCAAAACCAGAGCGGGCCTGTGAGGTGAAGCTCCGTCATCATGACACTCGAATGCCTCATGGCTCACCTCCAAACGCCAGGACAAGCTGTGAGTTTCCGCTTTGGCTTTCAATGAACCAAGAAATGTATCGTTTAGTAGGTGGTTTTAAAAACAATTAGCAATGTGTGTTCACTTCTGAAATGCGTTATTCAAAAAGAAATGTCATGTGAACTTATTTAGGTTTTCTTGCTGTTGCTATTGTTAACTATAACAAAAAAAAGAACTAGAAAATTAGCATTTCCTTAATGCTAATTTCCTGCTGCATCAGTAGCTGCTCGCATGACCAAGTTTCTTAATGTCTGAGAGTCCCAGCAAAGTTATTAAATAATAAAGGTGAAATAAATGTTATGGTTGGGCCCTGGATAGAAATATATGAGATGTTACACACTTACGCAATGTGACTGTATGCGCAACATTCCAGTGTTTCCCCTAGGTTTACTGCTTTGGGGGGGTGCTGCCTGAGCGGGGGGGGGGGGGGGGTGGGTGTGGTGGCATTGGGATATATATTTTTTTAAATCCTCTGGAGTAGAGAGAGGAGCTGTGGATTATTGTTATTGATTAATGCATCAGTGTTTCTTAGGGTCAAAAACACTAAACTCACAATTTAAAATGAAAGCGTTTAGTTTATTTAATAAAAGAGCACATGTTCAATGTGAAAAGTGACAGTAGATATAGATTAGTTGCAATTTGGTGCTATATATATATATCTTTTTTTTTTTTAAATATAAAAAGAAAAGAAAATTATAATTATTTTATTTTTTAAACACCTTGAATTTCAGGGGGGGCGCGGGGCTCCGTTGGCGGGGCTCCGTTGGCGGGGCGCAGTGCCCCTCCAAGACAATGGTAGGGGAAACACTGCATTCCCTACATGTATATCTCCATATCTCAATGGCCATTACAAAAGTACAGTAAACATTCACATCTCAATAACTATAAAAGTGAGCAAAAAGACCATTGTAGCCCCGATGAGGTAAACTTGATATGGAAACATTGGAAGGATGTGTGAGTAGAAGCAATCACTTGTCACTTGTTTCAGATGGTAGATATCTCATGTTTTTATTCAATTTCTCCATTACTTTAATAGTTATTAAGAAACTATTATTAGCATATTTAGGAAAATAGCATGTGAGCCATCATTACAGACCAGCATTAACCAGGTCAAGTAAGCGTGTGAAATGAGCGACCACTATGTCTCTCATGTATTAGTCCATTTAACTGGGGGAGCTGTGCTTCCTGTGGCAGTGACCTTCTCCCTGTGGCTGCTGGGAATTACAGTCATTCAGTGTGTGTCTCGGCATGATGGATGACACCTGCACCCGTTAAGCAATCTTTCCCTGGCGCACTATTGTTTTTCTTTCTCACTTTTGCGTGGGAGCAAACTGTGTGCATTCCCGAGCCAAAAACAACTGAGATAATTATCTCATCTGCGTGATGTATGATCTCTCTCCTTAGAAGACAAGTTATCTTACGACCTGGAATGTCTTTCCAATACGGTGGTGACGCTACCAGTGAGGCTACTGCAGCTGGATTAGGGGTGATGCAGCATTTTTTAACACCCAGACCCATTGTTTCTGCTCTTTAAAAGCTGCAAATGACGTCAGCTCTGTGCAGTATTGAAACCAGGCGTTGAATCAAAACTACAAGTTGTCAAGGTATACGATCTAATTGTATCCATGCAGCTCTTTTGTTTCCACTGCACAACTGCACACTGTGTATTGGCACAGTCTTGTAGTGTGTATATCGTCTTAATAGCTGTGCTCCAGACACTCCTTTGTCATTAGCAAACCAAACTGAGCGTTTACTTGCGTCTGCAAGGCCGCTGGACGACAAGGCCTGTCACTACCATTGTGGTTCAGATACAAAAGAACCTTCAAATAATGGAATCTCCCAACATGTCTCACACTGATGCAAAGCCACCATCAACCAGATGGCAGGTCATTGTAAAATAGAGTGTTGTACTGATGACATATATTCGTAGGCTGACCCAGAAGTTAGCTTCACGATGGCTCCCTTTTACAAAAAGCTATTGGATTTTGAAAAAAGATCTGTGGCAAACAACTATTTGTGATACTGACACGTTTTGTTCAGCAGGATAATTTACACCACTTTTGTAATATTTAAATCGTAAATGCAATCTCCAGAATTAAGAAGCACATTTGAAACAAACTACATTACATAACTTGACGTCACCACCACTGAGCCAAAGGCAGACTGGAATATGGCATGGTGACATTTAGTTGTCCTATTTAGTCACTTTTGACCAACCACCGTTTTTAAGACGCATAGAAGCTTCAGACATTCATGAGTGGGTAATTAACTTATATCGTAGACAAAAAGTGAACGGAAATGTTAAGCTTAACCACAGATCTTATTTTAGATATCCAAAAACTAATTCAAAGGGAACCTAAAAGGGCTATAATGCTAACAATTTTCCGGGTTAAGGACTCATTCCTGCACCACTCTATTACGCCCCTCCCCACAGATAAGAGAGTTTGGTGCCATCAGGAGAAGCTGAAGCCAGAGAAGGGGTGGCTAAGTGGTGTTACTCAGTAGCATCTTCTCCTTGGTTTGCCCGCACCATGCTCACTGAGTGTGCATCAGAGGCAGTACGGGGGTGTGAAGTGCTCCCGAGAGTGTGTGGGTTCACTGCTGCTGCACTCTATGATTAAACAGTAGTATGTGCTGACAGCTGGATTTGAGGAGCATGATGCACGCGGCACAGTGGAGCGAGAAGCTGCCTCTCGTGGTGTCGAGGAATTTCCTTTTCGGTGTCTTTAGACCTAAATGCAGATCACAAGAGCTGAATCAAACAAATGACAAGAATACTTTTTGTACCCTGTGCTACAGAACGAGGAGGAAACAAATCCCTAAGAGATCAGTGATTAATTGCTTAACTAATATTAGCCTCAATAGATCACAAAGGTTTTTGTGGATCTGTCAACAGTTATAACTTTAACGCCCTCTTTTGTTGCTTCGATTTAGTTTGAATGACACAGGTATTTGTTCTTTTCCTGACTGTAAATAAAACTCGTCACCTTTACATACCGGAGGACCTTTGTGGCTGGAGGTTGTCAATGGGCTTCTGGGACATGAAGGAAATCACTAAGTGAAGACAATGTACAGATATACTACAAAAATAGTACTTATTTGATGCTAGAATACATCTGCTACTATTAGTTATTGACCAGGAAGTGTACTAAATACCAGTATTCATTTGTTACAACATTTCTGTGAGTCAGTATCTTGTCCTGCAGCGAAGGCCAAGATTGTTAGACGCAAGCCAATTGAAATGGGGTGAAACAACATCTGTAGTGTACATGCCATACAAAGGTCAATACCAAATATGGACGCACACTTTCTCTTTTAGTTGTTCTACAAACACATACAGCTTGTCAGCTCATCTGCCATCAGCTGTTCTTATGTCTTGTCTGTAGGGCCGTTAGACAGATGCTAAGTAAACACAGCCTAGTTTTGCATTCATGCTTGTCATCACTTAATCCTCCTGCAACTGCCATCTTGGAGATGCCACATGCATTGCTAACTGACATTAACCTCTCATCTAAAGACGCTGATTCATAGTGCACTTAGACAGCCTGAGAAGTGAACAACACGCTGAACTAATCACTGTATCTGACTGGCGCAGTGGGGCAGGCCTGTTAATTAGTAAAGAGTGTTAACTACTGTTACCTTTCCAAGTTAATGAAGCATTTGCTAACCTGTATCCTTTAGAGTTTCTGTAATCCGAGGTTTACGACGAGGCCCGAGATCTAGTGTGAATCATTTTAAGTGAAGTATCCAGATGTGCACATGTCCAGATGTGGTCACTTGCAGCCAGGAACAAGTTACTATTAGCTGTGAACCTCTATGATTACTAATGAAAATAATTGTCTTTATAGCTTATTGATAATGGAAATGCAGATGCCGTTTTTCTACCATTACACTGTAGGATGAGTCTTTACCTCACTTCTGCTAATCAAAACATACTTTACTCATTAACATAAAATGCGTTTAGCTTCATTTCAACAAATTAATAATGGAAAGCTTGTATTCACATGTTAACACAGAAGAACTGAGATTAAAGATGGAGGACCAAGTCATGAATTTATCAAAATGTAACTTTTCATCATCAAAGTGAGTTCAAACTGGAAAAGCTTCTTGGCTAAATCAGCCTTTACAATCAGTTACAAAAACACTGTTCAGGTCTGTAAACACACTGTGCTACCTTTTGTAGCCCTTTTGTACTTTTACCCTAGTAAATATCCAATACCAGGGAGTCTATGGGAACTAAGTATAGGACATGTGACACAATGACCTGGTTTATAAAGTTTACAGAAGCATTTTGTAGATCTAGAGAATTTTGGACGCCGTTTTTCTTTTGTCTTCTCTTTGCTTTTGCTTCTCACTTAGCAGCCAAGTGTTCTGTTTGTTTGAGATTGCAGCAGCTCCCCCTGACTTTACCCTACCACTTTACTCTTCCACCTCCACCTCCATCACCTGTTGGAGCATGTTCGGTCACTTCCCACATCTTAGTGTTTGCACAGGCTGATCGAGCAGGTTTGGTTTCCTTGTGTAATCCGATTACCTGCTGAAAGATTTGATGCGCCTCATGTTCACTGCAGGCCTGCTAATAGCAAGGAGACTGATGTGTCCAAAGCTGTCCTGTATTTACCTTTTCAGTGCAGTATCATTAACAGCCACAGTCGAGTCTACTGATCCGTGAACGAGTGGATGTAGTTTGACTCTTGCCTGCCGGTAGCTTGGTTCAGTAGTTCTTCCCATACGTACATTAAGATGCAACTGTAGACAAAGTAATTTTTTTCTGTGGTATTTTACTTGATAATTACTTCCCTGGAAAAACCCCAGAAGACACACACTCTTTTTATAGACAATATGTTTAATTGAGCAAATTAGAAAGGGTCCTTATTGTACAGCAGCTGTGTACACACACAGTGGAATCTGCACGGCACCAGGAAAGGGATGCAGTGAGAATAGTGAGTTAAAAAAAACAACTTGATGGAGTCAGAAAGCCTGCGTGCCAAAGCAGTGGCTTTTCAACACAGATGCTCATAGTTAGCATGTGTGTGAAACCTCAGAGTCGCTCGCTGATCAACCCGCTGCATTGATACTCCAGCTGCTGGCACTGCGCTGATGTTACTGGGTTTGCATGGGTGATATGGTTGGTGCTTTCAGACCAGGGACTGTAGTCACTCATAGGAATTGTTTCCCTCAATTGTATAACTAGATACAATCGCTCATTTAGTAATACATAAAATACTGTATCATGTACTCATGATGGACAAAAAACATCCCATAAAATAGTCCTGAAATCTGAGACATACAAGCATTCAACTTTAATGTCCATAGTTATTAATGACATATCCTGACTTCTTCCTTGCAGGTCTGGTGGAGATCTGCTTGATGCATCCACTCGATGTAGTGAAGACAAGGTAAGCCACCCTCAAACTGAACAACTCATATTTCGTGTAATTTTACCGAACGTATAATCTGCTTACAAGAGAGACATTTTTAGTCCACATCTGCCTTGAATTCTCTCAGTGGGTATTTGGGTCTACATAGTGAAGTTCCAAGCATACCACCTTATTTTTTTCCCCCAAGCTGGCCAGCTGTACTCTCATTCTCCCAACAATTGGGCACCAATGCCAAGAAACATTTTGTGGAAAATGAGATGCATCATTTACCCATTCGTTCCCCACAAAATGTTAACGTTAGATGTTTGCAAATCACTCACATTTACACATATACACCTAATTACTTAATTTAAAAATAGCAATATTTTTGGTACGACCTGATGTTCTTGTGAAATCTGACTTTCAGGTTAAATCAGATGCACTCGCTGAGTCTAATGGATTGATTTCAGCTTCCGTCTCCTGTTTGTGCGTTATGCAAGAGTGGCAGCAGTGTGGAGCTGTTGAGTGATCAGGAGCCTCACACCACAGTGTCTCAGCCGGCCATAAACAGGTCGTGGGCTTCTACTAAAGCTTTATAGTCTTTCACAGGCCCAGCCAAGACCTCTGGCTTCGTTCTTAGCCCCCCTCCCCAGCCCTATTCACTACTTGTCAGTAAATTGTGCTGCTTTTTCTGTCATTTACGGCAGCAGTTTCTTGGTAAATAAATTGCTTGGCCTGCCTTTTAAAAAAGTGAGACGGTTGCACTTTGAAGGCAGTGCCACCCCCAGAACAGAGAGAAGGAAATGCAGGGATAAAAGCCCGGGCTGAGCGGTGTTGTATTAGTCGATATTTGATACTTTGAAGGCACACAGTGTGATTTATGGTCACGTGTAGCAGCTATGGGGGTTTATTACAGGTAAGGCTGGAGCTCTGCCTGTCCGTCCTCACACGGGGTCAGGGTTAAAAGTGCACTCTCTATTTTCTTTGTAATGCTCTTCCTTAAAAAGCGGTAAAGGCTGCTCTTAAACTGGACAGGTTTATCTGTTTGTTTTCTGTTTGTGTCGCCATGTGTTTATGTTGATGGGTTTTCTGTTGCTCAGAATGGGTCTGTGTAAATTAAATCCTTTTGCTCTCGGCTCTGGGTTTTGTTACTTTCTTCTTTTAACAAAATGAACAAACGGAATAGTCTTTCTTCTTTTTAATTGGGAGCTTTATATGATGTCAAGAGTGTCTAAACAAAAGGAGGTTGCTGAATCCCAGACATACACAGAGACAAACCACACAAGTGTAGATATGCATGCTTGCACTGTACATGCATGTTCACACGCTTAACATCCACACATGATTTCATAAACCAAGCATACATACCAGCTAATTGGGACACTGAGGGAGCTGAAATCTATTAGCAGGAACCTTGGAGCCGAGAGTCAGACGCAGACACACCTCCACTGGCTCTCTCTCGCTCAGGCATGGCTCTTATTAGGCACCGGCTCCTGCTTTAATGTCCACCGGTCCAAATTGAATGGCAACTGGAGTAAATTTACTTTTTTCCACCAACTTAGAATCAAAGGGATTTTTTTCCCCCCTTTCTTTTCTTCCTTCTTTTCCCTTTTTTTTTTGCAAGGTAAACTTCACTAAATGTGTACCTGCCTGCAGCTCATGTTTACCTATTTTCCAAATGAGGCTTTATCTTTCTCTGAAGGGGAGGGAGGAGGGGGCGGAGGGGGTAGAAAGTTGCAGATTAAGGAATCGTTGCAACAGTTTAGAGGTATTCCACCAGTAGCCAAGTTATGAATAAAAAAAAATGTCAGGAGCATTTGGCAGCTTTTCCATTTAAACAAATACTGATTCACCCTCCAAGTGACTGCATTGGCAGATATATTAATAGCTGGGTTCCACAGAATTTAACTTCCAACATGATTAATAGAACAAAACTTGGGCTAAAGACTGATGGGCAAATTGCTTTTGGGTAACGATCACAAGTATTTTACTAGACCACACTGGGCCTTGGGTTGGATATGAGACGTAAAAGTCTTGTCAGATTAATCATTTTTGGCCTTTGTTGTTGCACTTTTACTCCCCGTTGTGTGCTCACTGACCAGTGGAGCTGTGACCCTTGTTATTCACCTTTGCTAACAAGTACATCTATCTTACATCTGAGGGACTCCTGCAGAGCCCACCTTCCTTCAGCGTGACTGTCTACTTCTTTCATCCTGTTAAAAGAGTGGAACAAGTACAAATTTAAATTGACCATTTTTAAATAAGTGTAATGGTGTAATTTCTCGCTTAAGACTTTTTTTCACTGGATAAATCACTATTAATAGGATCAGTTGTAATGTGAATAGATTATTCACTTTTTTATCAGAGTACCCTAGCACTAGTAGGACTACAACTAATGATTATTTTCTTTTATGAATTGTTTGCGAGTTACATTTTCAGGAAATGGTAAAATATGCCCATCTCAAGGGCTTTTTTTGTCTAAATTAAAAATCCAAAACCCAAAGATATTCCATTTTACAATGATATAAAACAAAAAGGAGAATTTTATATTTGATATATTATGTATTTTCTTCAGTTTTTGAGCAAACAAACCGACCAAAGTGAGATCCAGGACAAGCACGTAGGGTAGGATGAAGGCAAAATAGCGAAGTAGTTTGGGGTATAAACATGGTATGTGGGAGAGTTGTGCGCCATCATTAGTTTTTATGTACTATTTAAAGTTTAGGACAACAGATTTAACAGCAGATGTAACTTTAAAGCAACTGTTCCGTGTCACGTTCTCTGTCGTTAATCCAGGAAATTAAAGTTAATCCACAAATTGAAACATTTTTCTCGTGAGTCACTGCTGATAATAATCAGGCCGAAATGTAAATGTAGCATACTTCACACAAAGTAAACCGTTAATTGCCCCTGACCCTGACCCTCCCCTCCCTCCCCCATGAGTCGGGGCAGGAATGTGGGGCTGAGGATGGAGGGTGCGATGCGGTGTGGGGAGGGAGGGAGGGACGGCGGTCGTTGGTTTAGCAGAGAGAGACAGTGGGACCGGAGTTACAGCTTTTCATTAACCTGGAAACCACCTAGTTACATGGTTCATGGGCTGGTCTCAGCTCACTTGGAGGTAACAAAGGGTGTCGGGCGGCACTTTCTGCAGGGGGCCGTGCGCTCGGGGCACCCCATCTGACTCTGATCAGGTTCTCCCTCTCATTAGAGAGCTGCACTGAGCCTGCATTTCCCTTCATGTCGAGATCCTGTTACATGGAGCTCCACCCTTATACACATGCACGCGCAGACACACTCGCGCTCATCTTAGAGCAGCTTCACATCAGCCCTTTGACTTCCGCTCAACGAGTAAAACCACGCCTTCCTCGTGTTTGTGTCTCCCTGAGCGACTTCTCCTGTCATCATGAACTCCCTGCAGCTTCTTCGCAGTGCACATGATCTCGTGTTTTCCCCAAAAATTGATTTTGTGCAGAAACTCTGGACTGAGCCACTCCTTCTCTGCACACACACACTTTCTTTCTTTTTCACGCTTCCCCATTCAGGTTCCTCCTTTTCACTCGCCCCTCGTCTTTCCACTCTCTCTCTCTCTCTCAGATATCCACTTTTCCCAGACGCTTATTGTTTCACTCCCCCCATTGAACATTAACTGTTTATGCTGTTTAAAATACAGGTTTGAGCTTTTCAGCAACCATCTCAATTTGGCTGATGTCAAGTCGGATAATAGTTTAGCTAATAAAAAACATATTATATAACAAAGTCATCAACATCATGTTGAGTGCATTGTTTAAACTTCCCTCTTTCCTTCTGAAGTTGTAGTTTGATTGGTTGTGTAATGGTTTGTTTTAAATCCCTGTTCATGTTTTTTAGATTTGTATTGAATTATACAATTCTGTGAATTGTCATGTATGACATGTCGGTCAGAGTCACTGCAAACCACTAAGCCTGCCACTAGCCTGGTACAAGCCTGATTAGAAAAACCTGGTACTGGCGCTTGCTCACGCAGTATCCATGGCAACACTACCTCCATTTGGTCCCAGCACGCATGAAAGTGTGGTTCACTTGGGGGGCTTGAAAGTGATCTTTGATGAGGGCTTTGACAGATGACGTCCAGTCTTTTTGGGGAACGTGTGACAGCACTGAGGATGCCCCAAAGGCCCCCCTCCCTCCAACCTCCCACCTCTGTTTGCCCCCAGCTGCTTGGTGAACCCCAGTGCACTTATGGAGGAATCCCTGACACAACCCTCAAACAGCAGGGCACAAAGCAGCAGCAGCCTGATAGCTGATCTTGCCTTGTAAAGGAGCAGGCGGGTCAGCGGTCGTCAAGCCGGGTCCTAATTCCTCCGGCGCTGTGAGGCTGCAGGCCAGGACTTTACTCACTGTGTAAAGCCAAAAACACAAGAGGCGTGTGTGCAGGATGAACCCAGCTCAGCCTGAGCATCGCTTCAGTGCAAGAGCATGAGCGTGTCTGGTGCCAAAGGTAGAGAGCATGTCATGAGTGCAGCAGAGCAGCATATTTGGCAGGATGAAAAAGCATGCCTTGGCATTCCAGTCATACTCTTCTGTCACTCTTCTTCTCACCCAAGTTATTTGTCAAATAAATATAAAATGTAAAAGTGGTGATATGCAAGATGAAACCGATAGATAAATAGACTTGTCTACCTGCCCAAGAGTCCAGTATGCCTACTTCAATTCATATTGATTGATTCTTCACATAGTGATTTAGGCTGCAATTCAGGAAGCATTGTGCCCTCTGTGCAGCTAGACACAGTGTAATGGTGTGTGTGAATTAAGTACGTCTTACAATCGTGCTGAAATCTATATCCTATCACACTCTTGCAATTTAATCGTCCTTTTTTTGTTTACTTTGGCAATTTATATTTCTTGAATTAAGTGAATTTTGGGAACTAAATGTCGGGGCGCCCCGGTGGTCCCCTTACTATATGATGCAATGACTATATTGTAATTTCTGTTCAACTTTTAATGTCAACTATATAATGATAGCATTATGAATAAACCTTTAAAACATGACCCATTACTTTTAATGTTGTGACAGATGTTGCTGCAGATGATGTAACTAGTGGTCACAAACGAGTGACTAAATTAGAGATTTCAGCTATAGATAGATGTGCACATAAAGAGCAGATGTGCATGTCGGTGTGTGTGTGTGTGTGTCTCGTACTGGAGCACCTGTAATCATTATCAGTGTAGGGCTTCACATTCCAGCACACTAATTACAGAGTGAAGGCATTGTGTGCTTTGATTTCACTAGACCCTGACTGTGCTGCAACCACAGTGCTGCCCTCCTGCTGCCCCATCTCTTTTATTTTTGACTCTCAAAACTCACACATGCATGTCTGTATGTCCGTTCTATATCACCCCTTCATTACCTTCTTGCAAGCAGCTTTTCCACTTTTGAGTCACTCATCAAGAAATCTTAAAACTAGAAGGAAATTGATGTCGCTGTGGCACTACTTAAACAATACATGACCATCGCTTGGCATTTCAAAACAACTTGGTGCTCAATGGAACGCCTTTGCTTTTTTCTCCCGTTCAACTGTTAAATAATTTCTTGCTTTGCTGTTTGGCACCTGTTGCCTGAGGAACAGCCACAATCTATTTCCCTTTTGTCGATGCAACTGTCCTGATCTTAAAGTGTTTAACATGCACTTCATTTGGTGCATCCATGCGCCAAATCGTCAATTTATACATATTCACAAAAGTTGCTCTCGTCCTTTTGGGAGTTGCCATTTCTCTACAGCAAGCACACATAGCGGCTTCTGAGTATGGCGGGAAAAGCAGAATTGCATGTCTTATGTTATAACGTTCCCAATGGCTACTAGGGTTTTACCCGAATATTCGTTCGTTGGAGTACTATTCGGGTTTCAATTTCGTTATTCCTATTTATTTATTTTTTTCGAAAATGTAATTTATTGAAATCTCCAATATCAACGTAAGAGCTTGTGCCTCTTTGGGGGGTGCTAACACTTAACCATAAACTTTATCGTTTACTTTCACTGTCTTTATATGTAGATATGACTTTTCTCTGTTAATCTCTGTCATGTTGTTTCCATAGCAACAACAACTTCCTGTCAACAGCGCTAACTCTCCTTCAAAATAAAAGCATGTCCATAAAAAATAGGAAGCCAAGCCAAATTACACATATAGGCTACAACTGCAACGAAAGTAACAAACACAATGCAATATCCTTTTCAATTTCAAAGAACACAAATTGGGTTATATACATTAACAAATAACTATAAAACAACAATACTGTAGAATAACAAAATGAATGCCGTGAATAAAACCGAAATACACGCGTTGAAGCGGTTCGCTGCTGATTACTACGCACCCGGGTTCATCTTGCACTTTATCAGTTGAATCACTTTGAACATTCGTTTGAGATGTTGACGGGTTGGCCGAACTTTTTACCCCACAGTCAAACAACTTAATTTGCTTTGCCATTTGTTGTAAAACAAATACACGGCGCACCGCGCACGCGAGTAAACGTGCATCGCTTTCTGGCTCCGTAATCACACCAATGCACGTGCAACTTAAGTATCAGGTTCCGACTGGTCACAACAGATAATTAACATTTATCTCTTTTGGGGTGCACAGTTTGCTGTCCTTATTTCTTTATGTTAAAAACTGGTTGCCACTGATGGCAACCAAAGGCCAAGAAGTGGTTGACATTTTTTCTGAATGGTTGCCAATCGCAACCTGGCAACCGTTACTGTCGAGCTCTATGTTAACTTCCTCATTCTTGTATGTTTTTTGAAGAAGGTGGAAACGAAAGTGATTGGCTCCAGGATACCACAGCAAATCCTCAACTAAGACACATCTGTCACGGCTGCAGATCATGCCATTTAAAATGTTGAGAGGCGTGTGCCAGGTCTGTGGGCCAGCCTCAATTACTTATGTAATTGCAGGGGTTTGCTGGCATGCAAAGAAAAGGGCAAGAACATTACAGCAGGCCTTGCACGTCTTCCATAATCACCCAATCTTTGTCTCCAAGTCCTAGATCCAATAGTTATGCATCTCAAGCTTGTTTATAAATGTTTGTATGGTTGCTACTTATCAAATGTTCCAAATCTGCATCGCTGACTGGATCCATAATACTTCCTGTCACTCATGCTGCACTTAACTATTTGATCTAAGGTGCAGGGTCTGGTTGGCATCCATTAAAAGTGTCTGAACTAGCCTGCAGTTCCTTCTCGGTAATGCCAGTTGAAGACAGAGTAGTACTTGTACAAGAAAGATGTTTATGTCAGATAATTGATAAAAGAGAAGGTAAATGGAGAAAGAAGACAGGGAGAAAGATAACAGTAGTAGATGGTTTCTTGCACATTCCGCTTATCAGTCTGCCTTTGCAAAACATTTTTTTTTTTTAATAATTGTAATCATTGTTGTTATTAGGTAGGGACCAATACAATATACCTTTACGGCTTGAAAAAAGCTATCCAATGCAAGTATTTTTATAGCAAATTCTAGTTTGCAACACACGTCCGTCTCTTTGATGGCTTCAGTCTTAAGAACGATCACTTTAACACATCAAGTAAAACATATTAACCTAGACTAAAGAATATAACAGGCTTGTGAAATCACCTCACTTGTTTTTAAAGTCTGTGGGATGCTTGTTGGCGCCCACAGCAGAGCACTGTGTCGTGGCCTGTTGAGACGGACTATAAGGCAAAATAATGCGGGGGACTATTAGTGACTCTCGGGTTTCTCTCTGATACCATGTGGGACAGTTGTCTTCTGTCTGGAGCGCACTGTGTTATAGCCAGTGGTTACCTGCTGTCAGGGGAGTCTCCAAAACCCTGCAGCCTCTCCTCACATCAAAGTGGAGGTTACTGTCGCTGGGCCAGTCTGTCCCCGGGTAGTCCTGACCCAGCATGTCTAGCCTGCCGTCATCCGTCATGGCTTCTGTTTTTTTTCCATCTTTCCCCTACATTGAACTTGTGAATCAATCTAGCTCCGCTCCTGTTAACGAAAAGGTCTATGAATAACACTAGGAGCACTCTGTTGAACTGTTATGATATATGTTATATATGCATTCTATCATTAAAATGATTGCTCGAACATTAGCACCATCATTTCAGTTAACAGCATTTGGCAGAGGTTAAGAGACGCCCATTTAAACACCCAAGAAATCCTTTCTGTTATACAACCACTTACTGGAAATGTCAGTAAGACCAATCGCTTTTTCCACCTATCTGCTTCACCACATTAGCAGCTTTATATTTTTGCTACAGTCCTCTTCAACATCATAGGGTGATCTGTCTGTCGACCATAACTTTATAATGCTGAAAACATCTGAGCCTCAGTCTGGCCCGTCCTCGTGCTGTTTTATGCAGCTCTTTTCCTGCTCTTTCACGCTAACACAGCCTGATCTCAGGTCACACAGGTCACAGTATATGAGCAGACATCTGGCCCGGCAAACTGTTCTCAGCATAACCATAGGGAATCAGAGAAGTCAGTTTTATCGGAGTGAAAAATAATCAAAAAAGCGGAGGGACGTTGTAGCAATCTTCACAGCCAGAGGAACCTTTTTTCCACCTTGCCCAAACCTACTCCACCACCCGGGCTATCCCAGGTCTGGTAGGATTGTGGTGCTGGTGAAACCCAACCTGACTTCAGATCAAGCTCTGGCAGCCTGTCGTGTCACAAGCACCGAAAGTTTATCACTTCCCCTCTCCTCCCATCTCTTCCCTGAACTTTATTTTCCTACCTACAAAGTTCTGGCTTTATTGGCCTCCTCCTGCCATGCTCCAAAACGTTTCCCTTAACTGTTTTATCATTGATTCAATCTGTCAGTAAGCCTATCTTAAGTCATGCTCAGTGCTAAGACATCAAGCTTTCATAACAAGCAGATTTTGGAACCATTATCTATTCTTGGTTACACTCTCACCCTGAAAAAAGGTTTGATGACTAAAGTCACGATTGGCAGCATTTGCCATGTTGGTCCATTTAGGTCGGTAAAGTGCCCTTAACCTCATGTACCAATGCAATGGACTTCCACCATCTTTATGATCCCGCTCATTAAAATTAATTGCCTGGCAGTAAAAAATAGATTTCCCCTTTATGTTGCCTTCTGGATTGTCTCCTGCACTTCAGATCTCACATGCTGAACCTTTATCCTTTCCCCTTTTGCGATTCACTTCAATCATATTTTTTGTCTCTTTTCTTTTTTGACAAAGCACTTGGCATTCCTTAAAAGAGGCATGAGCAGAACGAAGCTCTCACTGTAGCAATCAATCCAAACACACAACATCGCACATAACTTTCACATGTTTAAACTGTTTGTACTAGGTGAAAATGGTACCATTTCAAATGTTACTATATCATTGATAACATTGATATAATTGAAGTTAACTACCTGTCGCAGTTTAGGTCATTACTTCTTTGTATGGAGTGTTAATTTATATGTCGATAAATATGATGATTTCATGTCAGCCTTATTAGACTCTACATTTTGAGTCATCAAAAAGTGCCACTGAGGTATACCCTTTATTTAATAGGGCCTATTTTTAAGAGATCTCCTAAAAAGCCTAGCCTGCCCCTTTAAAAAAAAAAGTAAACCCATCAAGCCTCTGCCTTTTGATCAAACCCACCTACCTCTTTCCCATAGGCGGTTTCTTTTTTTTAACACCAGCATTAATGAGCCTCACCTCAACATCTCGTCCTCTGTGAGGTGACAGCCCGTCTTGTTGGTGCCCGGTTCGAGCCCATTACCACGGGGTCTGGGAGCGGACACAGCTTTGTAAGACCCTCAAACGCCGCGCTCCTGTCCATAAAAATACAAAGAATGGGGCTCAGGCGTCCTACTCCGCCCTCATTTACCTTTTTGACTTCTTTGTGGAGGCCTAGAATTTGTACTTTTATAGGCAGTCGAGGTCAGGTGGGCGAGGTCTTCTGGATTATTTCCCCCAGAGTGCTTGTCTAGTTCACAGAAGCACCAACCTGCCCTCGCCTTCACCCTCACCTGTGCAGCTCTGGGCCTGTAAAGCACAAACACAAGGAGAGTAGGAAAGGAAAGGGAACTCTTGATGAACTCACAGATCTCATCACCTCTTGAGTATACTGTATCGCCACTAGCTTTCGCTGATGATTGAAGGAGATGCTCCCAGCGATGTGTTTTACAGAAGCCCCGGGATTTTCTTTGCATCTTCTGTCTGCTGAGTTTACGATTCGCATGGCTGACTCCAAGGCCGAGTGACTCTGCCAGAGACATGGAGGCTACTTTGTGCTCTTTTTCAGCCAACCAGTATATCTTCTTATTCACCGAGGCCTTGTTAACAGAAACTAGAGCTTTTTTGTCTGCACAAATCCTCTAAATCAGAAGATTCAACCAGGACTGACTGAACTCTTGAGTCTTGTTTTTCCACTGTCGGTTGCTGTGGAGAGCAGCTTCCTCGCCAGGGGCCTGTCAGTACCCCTGCTGCCACTAGTTCTTCTGGTCCTCCCTATTATCTCCCTCTCCCCTGGCCTTGCTGTTTGGTCCCTGGCTTTTATGGCAGGGTAGCAGAGGGCCATGAGGAAATGAGGTGACCCCGGGTCACAGAGGGGAGTCAGGGGGTTGGAACTGGACCACGGCCCTGCCAACTCCACTCTCTCAGGACTGGTCCGGGTCGAGCAGGCAGAGCACAGGAGACAGGGAAAGGCTGTGGACAGGGTCCCTTCCATCCTTGACCCCAGCATCATATGCCTTTCATTAAGCCTGATTTGAATATGTTTACAAGCCCCAGTAGTCTTAAATCTTCCGGGTCTTTGCCCCCCCTCCGTACCCCTTATACCACCATCCCCTCATACCTCAGGTCCTTCTTTTTCTTCTTCTCTTTAATATGGTGTCAGACATCTATTTATTATGCTGTTTTAACTGGTTTTTAGGAACGGGTTACAAGCTATTTGGGAATCCACCAAATAGGATTTGAGGGACACCCCTCTAAGATGTTAATCTGTTAGCGATATGAAAGGCCGCTCACCCCACTAAACTCCCCCTCCACTGGAACCTGGGGGCCCTTTATGGCCCCATCAGGCACCCGCATGGACGACTTACTGCTGACCTAATGACCTTGCAGTTGAAGCCATATGAGGAGGGAATCTTTCTCTTGTCCCTACTTCATTCTGCTTCTGTTTCTACCCTCTGAGCCCTTTTCTTTCACAGGGAGATTATTCAAAAGTATCAAGTAATTGTATCATCTTTTGAACTATTCTTTAGTTTATTGTGTTTTTTAACTGCTCCAATATTTGGCTCTCTGTGATCTGATCAGAGTTTAACATGATTTGTTGGAGTTTTGTCTTTGCCATGTGGAAGTATATAATGAGACCTCTTATTATCGTCTCAATACCTGAAACTCTTTATCTCTAACAGGTAGCATTTATACTCATTCTTTCAACCCCAACTGGTCTCTCGTGTAAAATACACACATCTCACCAGTCTTTATTAGAAGGGTACCAGCGTGTTTGCTATACAACAAAAAGTCCTTCGACTGGCCCCATCATATTAAACATTTACACGTAACTGAAGAGCTGTTACATTTGGCTTACTAGCATGTAAGTCGCGGAAAAGCTTGCTGCAAAAGGCCTGGTCGTTGGGAGTTGGGTGACTAATTGGATCGGTTGGGTTAAATAAATGTTTGAGTTCGCCCCTGTGCTGGGGGGACCTGGTGGCAGGAGCCTCTCATCTTAGCAAAACAGGGATGAAAGGGAGAGGAGGGGGAAATAAGGAGGGGAAATGAGCTCATTTATGATGAGATCAGATTTGTTCTGAGTGTATTTCACACACAGGTGTCACAATGTCAACACTCACAAGGAGGATAAAGAACATTTAAAGATTGAGAACAAAGTTACCAGCTGCTGTAATATTTACAGTGTGGACGCTTTAATGAGAACTTTATCATTGCAGGTTCCAGATCCAAAGGGGAAACAGCGACCCAAACAGCTACAAGAATTTGACTGATTGCTTCCGGACCATCTTCCGCAACGAGGGGTAAGTTATTGAAAATCAGTTATTTCAAACTTCCAAACAAAATAATGTTTCTTTAGAGCACCAATGATGTCAGACATTCATTTAGATGAGTGGAAAAGCAGTCATTTCTCAGTCTTCACTCGGATGGCTTAGATTAAGGTGCCCTTTGTTTGATCTTATATTTCAATTTGAAATACTATAGTAACCTTTATGCAGCAATTCATTCAAATTCATCCACATGCCTAATTTTTTAAATACAATTAGTGATACTGTAAAAAAAGGACTGTAAGTGGTCAAGCTGTGGCTGTAGCTTTGTCCAAAGCCACAAACAATCATGTAGAAATGTGCATAAGCCTTTTATAAATGGACTAATACATCTGTTTAACCTGTATTTGTTGGTGATGGAGCTTCTACATAAAGTAGAATAATCCTTTGTGTCATCAAAATAATCTGCTGAGGAAAAGCTCTAGGTAGGAAATACATGTGCAGTGAAATATTGTGATAGATGCTTTTATTCAAATGCCACTACAGGGAACTTGGCAAGATGTTCTACTGGCATCACAGCTGAAAGTGTTACAGGTTTGGTTTTTAGAAGAGCCGTTTAGTCTGTCAACGGCCCACGTCAACATCCTGCAGCAGTGAACGCATCTCGTCACTCCTTTTGTCTCACAACGGAGAAGAGAGCAGCTGTTGTTGGCTTAAAACCGTAAAAATGTTTCCAGCTAACTAAAGACAGTTATCCCGCCATGCTCCCTCCTCCTCCTCCTCCTCCTCCTCCTCCTCCTCCTCCTCCTCCTCCTCCTCCTCCTGCTCCTGCTCCTGCTCCTGCTCCTGCTCCTGCTCCTGCTCCTGCTCCTGCTCCTGTGACAGGACTGTGAGACAATGCAGGTGAAGGAGAAAGTGTTTGCCACTCGCTCTGTTTATGGCGAGTTGACAGCTTTACAGCGGATATAAAGTTCATCTGCTGCGAGGTGTGTGTGAGTGCACGGTGAGAGGCTGCCTAGTGACAGTTGGAAAACCTACATTGGCTGTAGTTCAACAGACACAGCTATCCTGCTACAGGAGCTGTGCCCCCCCCCCCCCCCCCCCCCCCCCACACACACACACACACTTTCTAAATGTAATGCCTTTGTGCCAGCATGCTTTTTGGGCGTGTCATCTGGGAGTCATTTCCAGTACATTTCTCTAACAATAACAATTTTTTGTCAGATAACACAGCATCAAATATGACAGTTATTTGACGGAAGTCCCACTTACCAAAGCTATGTGCCAGAGACTCTCAACAGACAGAAGATCCACTTTCTTGTCGAACAATTATCACGGAAAGTATATTTTTGCTGAAGCTGTAATCACTCCCCAGTAGCCCATTGTGGATTTCCTCCAGGCAAAACCACTTAGTTATAGTTTATATAAATAGTATTAAACCCCACTGTTGTAGAATTATTATTAAAAATAAACACTTCCCGTCAGCTCGTGGCACGACTGGGCTAATTCCAGGCCTCACTCTCTCTCTGAGGTGATGAGGAAGGAAACCTGAGCTCTCTGCTCGAGCTCTGTGATTAAGCTGGGGGAAAGGCATGGAAATGTGCATGTGACACAAAAGCGGAGGATTTCACTTTTGTATTGGATTGTTTTATACTTGTTATTAAGCAACCTTTATAATAGTTTGGATCATTTCAGTTGAAAACTCAAAATATAAATTAAGTTATTATTATTAAATCTGTAAAATATAGCATGAAATCCTGTAGCTGTGCTCATAGGTGTGTGACAGTGTGAACTATGCTCACCAACAATTGGTTGGTGTATCGTCTTACAGGCCACGCTTCTTTTTTTTGCATGTGGGTGCAGCAGCATAAGCATGTGTTAATTGTTTCCGTCTGGAGGGAAACAAAAAGACTCTATTCTCCAGCATTATTCACCAGTGTGGTATCCAGAGACTGGGTCGGGACCCTAAGCACGGCCACAGGAATATTTAAAGGGTCCATGCATTACAGCAGAGCACGTAGGCCCAGCGTTCAGTGGAGCAATGACGAGTTCCTGAAAACAACAGTGCTGGGTGGAGCAGTTATATTGTATGTAGTTGATTCAGATCAAGATATGTGAATTATTATGACTCTTAATGTCTGCCACTGCCACCTGTCCTGTGAAATGTTATCAGCTGTTATTTATCACATTATATTTGATGTCTCATTTATCTAAAGTGACACGGCGTGGCCCTTTTTAAATGTATTTGTTTCTCCAATTTCTTCTGCAACAAGTATTTTCATTTTGCACTAAATTATTAGTATAATGAGAAAATACTCTTCTCAATTTTGAAGTTTCTTCATTCATAGGAGCATACAAAATAGGATTACTCATGTTGTTTTTTTTTAATGATCTGATTTTTTTTATATTGAGAGATGATATTACTATATGGGCATACACTATTCTGATTATATCTCTCATTCCTAATAGCAGTAAAGAAGCGCCTTCAAATCATAAATCTCCAATTCCCGTATCCATATAGCAAACTTAATTAAATATATTTCGTACTTTTCTGAGCTCATATTAGATAAGGATTAATGCTTATTTTTACCTCCATGATATTCATTTTACGTTTCTATAATGCATTGAATAGTGACATGTGCCCTTTGTGCATCTTGGCTGCTGCTAATTGTACTTCATTGTCCCATTTATGTGACAACGTCAAGGTTACACTAGACGCTGGGAAAGTGAAAATATTTGCAGATGAAGCATGCCGGTTGTTGACATGTTAAAACGTTCCACAGGGCAGCTCATATTTCCCAACAACAATGGTATGAACATGAGGAAGTCTACTGATGGAAATGATTTCGCTTTATGTGTTTACACATTTAAACCGCTCAGAAGTCAATATTTTTTGCTTGATGAATATGTTTGGCCAATTAATTGAATCCGTTGTGTCTGTGTACTCCTGTCAGCGCTACACACCTCTCCAGATGGATGGAGGCTGTTCAAAAAGGAAAGGTTTATGAAAATGAAAGACAAGTGTGTACAAACACACACCTACACACACACACATATCCATCTACCCCCCCTTCCCTCGCTCTGTGTCAGGAGGCCATTTGTTTAGGAAAGCCAAAAGGGGACTTAGTGTGTATTTTACATTGGAAATCAAATTAGGATTCAAATGATGGGCACTCACTAAAGGCCATATTTGTTCTGTAACAAATTTCACTCCTCCTTCATCACCTGGCGGTTCCCCATTCTGACCACACCCGGGAAATCTGTGGCCACCATTTGCATAGAAACAGAGAGCAGAGGGAAGGGTCTTCCGTCCGACTGAAATAACTTGTTTACTGATACAATACAAGGGATTGCATTTTGGCCTCGAGGCGCGATTCTCCCTGTCCAGTATTATGATGATGGCTTTATTACCAAGAGCCGGTAGCACTTGTGTAAATTCAGGTGTTGATGAAAGAGGTTGGCTCTGACACCCGATCACAAGTGTTTTGATAATTTGAAGTGGTTCACTGCTGTTTCTGGAAAGCCGCCTCGCTGCTGTGGATTCTGTGCACTGTTTAAAGACCAGTCCTTCTCCTCTGGGTAGATTCGGTTGAAATTTGAGCCAGCAGCACAAATATTTACACTTGGACCAAATCAACCAAGATCATCTGTGTTGGCACAACAGAGCTGGTGGCGCTTGTTCACAAGATACAGTCGTTCACGCCATGTTGTCCTCTTTGTCCACAGAGCTGTGTTCACTATCAATATTAACTCTTTTACTTTCGCTCTCTATCCTGTTTCTGGCCAGAAGCCATGTGGAAAGTTACATGTGTGTTTTTTTCCATCCTTTTTTTTAACTTTTATTATTTGTATTTGTTTTGATGACAAACAATATAAGGCTGGTGATATTCTTTATTTTTGTTAATGTTAATACCTCTTTTTTGCCAATCTCTCAATACTTTACGACTTCCTTCATAGTCTGTCCCACTCCTAGTTAAGTCAGGCATCTTTTATCAGCTATTCAGAAAGTCTATAATACAGAACAAAGCTTAACTAATTCCTCAATGATTTTTAGCAATCAAAGTTTAAACAGGAGTCTTTGTTGTGGAATAATTTCAGCTGCGGATTAGACACATTTGCTGCTCTATTTTTAATAACTTAACATTCAAATAAACTAAAGTGTCAAAGTTCATCGAAATTAAGGTACATATAACCAAGTGGCTCATTTGTGCGTTTTAATTGTTTTTGAACAACAATTGAGCTCTATGGCACATATTAATAAGCTATGGCTTTGGCACACGGATACTTTCTTTAGGTCTTTACCTTCTGACCGCTTCTGACTTCAAATTCATCCACATGCCTCATTTTTTAAATACAATTAGTGATACTGTAAAAAAAGGACTGTAAGTGGTCAAGCTGTGGCTGTAGCTTTGTCCAAAACCACAAACAATCATGTAGAAATGTGCATAAGCCTTTTATAAATGGACTAATACATCTGTTTAACCTGTATTTGTTGATGATGGAGCTTCTACATGAAGTAGAATAATCCTTTGTGTCATCAAAATAATCTGCTGAGGAAAAGCTCTAGGTAGGAAATACATGTGTAGTGAAATATTGTGATGGATGCTTTTATTCAACCGCTTCTGACTTCAAACGTTTTATTTCTGACAAAGCTACAGGTTTGTAGGTGGTAGTTAGAATCCTTGCTCTCGCTGCACTGTAGGAAAAAAAAATGGACAAAAACTCACTGTTAAACATGCTTCAAAATAGCACTGGCAGTGACATTATGTTTTTATAATGTTTCATGTTCATTTTGTCAGGTATACCCTATATTGTGTAATATATTCATGACATATTCCTACTGGTTGGTTGGTTAGTCATGTATAGAAGTGCTCAAAGTTAATTATTTTATCGAAAAGACTTTTATAGGTTTCAAGATGTAAGAAGAACATATTTTGTTTACCCCTGTTAAAAGATTTAGACCAGTTTGACCTGTTTCCCTTTGAGGCAATCCTACATTTAGGAATGAGAGAAGTAGTCTGTTGTCTGTGTTGATCATCACAACATCTAATGACTAATTATCCACAACAGTTTTTATTGTTGCCCACTTGTGTCATAGATACTGTAGGTGGGGTTTAGGAAAAGCTTTTAGCAAAAAGGTTTACTGATATTTGAAAAGAATCCATTGTATAATTTGTCTTTATAATATCATTTGATTGACAGCTAGTCTGACATCATCTGCCTCGCCCTGTAACTTCACAAGCTATAAAAAGTGAACTATTGAACCCATGTTTTCACTAAATTGAAGAGCAGGGAAAACGTACATGTATGCACTTCTGAATGTATACGAAACATGCTTTGTGCCTTCTTTGCAAAACAGAAAACACACTATCTTCTTTCATGTTTTCATCAAATACATCATTTTTGAGAACGGGAAACCATAACTCTTCCAATGATTAACACAGCAAAATAAAATACTCTTTGATATAGAACAAGTAGGTTTAAATATTCGGTTTAGATTCAATCACATTTCTGTGTTTTAAACTATGGAATTGAAAAATAAATCAAACCAACAACCTAACCAGACTGGACATTTGCTCTGTAAATATACTCCACAAAATGGATTGCTTTCAAAATACAGTGTAAACTGTAGGCATATATCTATATATGCATGACTCAGTGTATCATTTTATTATTTTTCCTGCCGCCAAGTACGCTTTAAATCATGGCAGGACATATGATTGAGGATAGGCAAACTATCAAATTGACTAAAATTATACGGCTACTCTCTTCTGAAACATTGAGTATATCAAGGTCTGAAATAAACTGCGGATTCCAGGGGAACTTGTATGCCAGGGTTTGTGGTTTTAAATATATGTTGGTACTTATGTTGCCAAGCAGCAGCAATATACTTTCCGTTTCCATTTTCTGAGCTCGGTATATGTCCCGCAGTCCATATTCAGAATGGACATAGTTTTGAACGTGATAACCTAAATATAAATAATAAGAAGGTAGGATTTATGCACACAGGATGCCCAATAAACAGACAACTCTCCGCATAGATAATTATATTCATTAGGGTGAACTCGCCCTTTAATGCACTGCTGTAACCAATGTTATCATTGCATTTTAATTAGGTTTGTGTAGATTCACTTGAAAAATCTGCACATTACCTGAAAGCTATCAGCTCAGAAAAGTTCTGAAACATAACTAACACTAGCATGGTTTTTTTCCAAAATGTTCAGCTGTAGTGTAAAGGATAATATACATTTGTAGTTAATGGGATACAAAATGTAAAACAACGGGTATGGTTCTGTAAGGCCTCTGTCCTGCTACTTCACACACAAACACAAAATATTGAGTTCTGCTTGCGACCAACAGTACAATAAGAAGAGATACTCAGTTTATTATTACATATAATAAGGAACGCATACATCTTCACAAATTAGAAATTGGTTTTATGGCATATTTCTTAGAAATACTTAAAATATGAATCAATTATTCGTTCAGCATCTTCTTTGATTAAAATGCAAGGTGGAAATTGAAACGGCATCCGATAATAATAATAATTGAATGATGATAATAACACTGAACAATTTGTCTACTCTTGCTACAGAATCTCCGGTTTCTACAAAGGGATCCTTCCTCCGATTGTTGCGGAGACACCGAAGAGAGCAGTCAAGGTGAGATGAAAGACGCGCATGTTGATTCATAGAAAACCACACAACTTCAGGTGTGTGGTGCAACGCTCGAGCTCCTTTATTAGTGTGAACTACCGAATAAAAACAGTCTGACCACAGTTGCTTTAACATGGTACACACACGCCGATTAAACAAAATGACATGTCTGCCTCCTCAGCCACTCCTATTTGTACTATTCCTATTAAATATTGACTTACAAGCAGTTAGAGCAAGCCTTCCTCTTGAGCCTCCATCTATTGATATGTGTTTGTAGGAAGACTTACAACATGTAATTGGGGTGAGGTAGGGGGGATAAAAGGGAGCCTGAAGCCTGGCATGGAGCTGCTCTGTAATGAGATACTGGACACGGGTATGTGTGAACTTTAAAAATAAGCACACACACTGAGAAAATTGGGTAATCGCTCACACAGCGAACAAAGCGCAGCAAATTAAAGCTCCGATTAAAACGCCTCTTCTGGCGCTTTGCCCTTTGATCAGATAAACAAATGAGCGTTATGTGTGTCCTTCTCAGAAGTGTTTCTTCCCACTGAGAATGTAATCTAAGGTTTACACTACTGTATCATTTTAATGTGCTAGTTTGGTTAATCCAAGGCTCACCTAAATTGCCCTTTGTTCCGGAGTGTCTTTTTAAGGTAGCTGCTTCTGATAGTGTGCATATGTGGTTGTGTGTTTGTGTAGAGGTGTACATTTAAAACATGCTCCGTGACTTTCTGACAAGTAATTTGTTCTGATATTCCCTCTGCAGTTTTTCACTTTTGAGCAATACAAGAAGGCGCTGAGTTTGACCCCTTTGTCTGCTGGTGTGGTGAGTCTTTACACACAGAAACACCTGAACACACTCTCACCTGAAAAATAAACACGCACAAGACCAGGAAGTGCGTTACACCCTGTGTCGGAAATCAACATATCAGCTCATCTGCCAAAAGCTGGTTAAACAAAGACTAATGCCAAGAATAATATCACCAACCACCCAGTTATTGTAAATGTTCCCGTCATTACAGATTCATGTAAACCTAGAGAATTTACTGCACTTGCTTTTCTTTCTTTCTTTTATGAGGCTATTCACCTGTTGACCCTTAACCCTGCATATTGTTTCTACTATATAGACCCTCCAGAAAAACGCGGGCTAAAATCCTTGATTATGCGGGCTAAAATCCTTGATTATGCGATTAAACATGCGGGGTTTTTATGTGATTTTATGCGGTGAAGTTGCGAAATATGCGGAAATATGCTAAATATGCGAAAATATGCGGGAGGCGGAAAAAAGGTGATTCTTCTCCCACACCCTGTTACTAGGCTACTACTGAATGAAAGTGAGCCCTTTTAAAGAGTTCCTATGATAAACAAGCATACTAGAAGCAAGCTACATCACAAAGTGTTATTTATGTATTTATATATGGGCTATTTTAATCACTCTCTCACACACACACACACACACTCTTCTCCGCCTCATTCTGTTTTCATTTACTCGTTCGTTATCTGACCAGCTTCAATCTTGTAGGCTACTCACCTCGTTTCTTGTAGCCCTCGAAAGGATTTTGGAGGTTGATACCTCGGTGAACGCGAGTTGTTTGGCTTTCTTGTCCGCAGCAGCAGAAAGCATTTTAGAATGTTTGAATGAATCAAAGTGGGTCGTCACCGTCGATTTTCTCTTATGCTCCAACACACAGTTGCACGGGGTGCAGAATAGTTTCCCCCCACTTTCGTGCAAGACATCGGGGTACTGCTTTGCCCGGTCTTTAGCAGAAATGTTCGTAGGCAAATGAGATGGATTCGATTATTTCATCTTGGTCAGAGCCGTATAATAGTATAATAGTATATAATAATAATAGTATAATAGTATATAATAATCTATATGGCGCTGATCTTGTTGTTTTCTCTCTCGTGTGAGTTCCACACATTCACTCTACGGTGTTGTTTACCTGCGCGAGCTGATGACATCACTACTTCACGTTAACTTTTTTTTCCCTCAATTTTGTGTGGAAAAATGCGGGGATTATGCGACCTTTTAATAAATATGCGCCCTTTTAAAAATATGCGCCATTTTGCTGATTATGCGGTAAATTATGCGATCGCATAATCGCGTTTTTCTGGAGGGTCTAACTATATACAATTTGAATTATGGCAGCTTTACTGACCAAACAGAAGGTCATCTCACATTAGACAGGACAGAATGTAAACATCTCGAGTGGGGATTAAGTGAAGACGACTGGAAAAACACTTTTTGTTAAGCCCAAATGAAAGCAGTGTTGATGCAACTAACACATTTAATGAACTTATAACTTAATTAAGGTATAACAAAAACAAAAAACAACAGTCCATGAACCAACTTCACTAACTATCCATATGGAGAAAACCATATACGCTATCTTATGTTGAGCAGGATTATGGTGTAAGAATCAATCCAAGTAATTTGTGTTTTAACAAATCTCGGTTTAATTTTTATTTGAAAGGGATTTATATTTAAAAAAATAAAGATGTGAGCAACCAAACCGTTTTTACATCTGAAGTGTGTTTGTCGAGTCATTGTTTGATTTGAAATCCAGTGTGGTGGAGTGAAGCCAAAGCAATTGCAAACAAAAAACTCCAATTAAACAGACTCAAGTCTATGTTTGCTTGGAGATGGTTAATTCTAGAGAATGGTTACAACTCAGGCCATGAATCTACAAGCGGTTTCAACCATCTCCACCAATGGAGTTCTGTTAGAGTTCAGCGGTAGAGGGATCCACGTTACCGGGGTGCGGTCACCACACACAGCCTATTCAAGTGGCAGCCAAGTGTCAGTGTGATGGATCGCTTACCTGGAACTCGTCTTGTTTTTAAAGCCATTGGTGGAGAAATATTTACCTGTCCCATCCATCACGCTCTCCACCTCCTCCTTCTATCTCCTCGTCGTCCTCTGCCTCAAGTGCCTCCATTTCCCCTAGAGGCCCCTGCGTATCAAGTGCTGTAATCACATCAGATCATTAGTGCGAGGGAATTACACATTGCTCCTGACTGGCTCCCTCTCTCTCGTCTATTCAGCGGGGCACAGCTGAATGCCCTCACTCTGATTAATGAGGACACGCACAGTAATAATACAAATAAGGAATTAAAAAGTGGCTGGCTGGCTGTGTAAACATTGCGAGGCATGTCTGAGAGGATGGGTCCCGGGGCCCTGACAGCAGGATAAAGAGGCAGAAAGAGTAATGCGCTAAAGACACGTTCTTGACATGTTCCCATTACGCTTCTCCGTGAGCACGCACCCACACACTCATACTGCCCCATGCAAAAACATGCCGTGTTGCAACATCCATGATTATATAATTACAAGTCAGGGTTATACATTTATAAATAGTCAGTATTCTTGTTACCTCTTTGGGTGGCACATTAGAGTGCTGTGATTACAGGAAAACAAGTGATTATAAGATGTTTTTTTGACCGAACTTGAATTGAATTTTTTCCAACAGCCTGTTTTCACAAATTCCTTTTTTCTCCCTTTTCATTCACCTTCCTATACCTCCTGTCTGTCATCTCACATTCTGTCAACTTATAAAGCACACAGGTGTCTTGTGTGTCTTCATTTGTCAAACGGCAACAATGAGAAAGCGTGACAGAAACAAATGTCCATTTCAAACGAGACAAAAGACTCGGGGAACAAGTTCCTGAAAGCGAAACTCTGATTCAGCTCTTGTAGCTCGGACACTTTGAAAATACTCCTCTTTGTCTACATCCATTTTTCAATTCTTCTCTGTCTCAACCCAAATATTATCTGCTCATACTAAATCATGTCCGTCTTCCCTCCAGGCGCTCTCTGTAGCAGGGCTCGGCGCAGGCTTGACTGAAGCAGTTGTCGTCAATCCATTTGAAGTGGTGAAAGTCAGTCTCCAGGCCAACAGAGACGCCTTCAAAGAGGTTGATACAAATAAAAGTCTGTGATGTGTTTCTACAGATGGGGTTTTTCGTCAGCATGTGAATAATATCCTTCTTTTTAATTCACTCTCTCCAATTCAGCAACCGTCTTCCTTCGCTCAAGCAAGACGCATAATTAATGCGGACGGATTCGGACTGAGGGGCCTGAATAAAGGACTCACATCGACGCTGGGACGCCATGGGGTTTTCAACATGATCTACTTTGGCTTCTACTTCAATGTCAAGGATGCTATTCCTACCAGCCCGGTAATATTCCAACCAAAATCTGTGATCACATCCCGGCCTCAAGTGCTGTGTTTTTGTTTTTTTTGGGAAACAATTGCAACCTAAGTTTCAGACAAACCAAATTGTGTGTTTGTAGCCTTGACTACACTTAATTTTTCCTAACTTCAGGCTATATGATATGCACGTGTCCCAGCCACCTCGCCTGTGGGGGAATGCAAGTGTTTGACAGAATGATTAGTTAGCCTGACTGCCATGGAGAAGAGGAAACAGAAATCAGAGAAGAGCTTGTAAGATCAGCCTCGCTAATACCTCGTCTGTTTGCTCGTCATAACATCCTCAAAGTCTCCGATTACACATCCGGCAGCGCCTGATGTCCCAAACAAAAGTTAATTTTGTTTAATGGAAACGTTACCATACGCCAGTTCCACATGTACAAACCGGAGCATTAGATTAACTCCAATGAACTAATTGGAAGCAGACAACGGTACTACTTTCAAGAGAAAGTTACAGTGGGTGCCCAAGCGCTGCTATATTCAACATTTTTCCAGTGACGCATGTTATACAGAAAAGCAAGTGGTCATCGTCTGAATGATAATTATGTGGCTGGATGACCCAAATAGCTCTCTTCTGAGACTCTTTTGGGAATGATCCATCAGTATGTACGGTGATGGAGTGATCTTGTTTGTGAGAGGCTAACAGCATCTATTGTTGAGGCCGAAAAGGATAAATACTGCGGCCTCCGTCAGTTTACAGGCTGAGCTGATTGTGGCATTTCTCCAAACCCCCTTTGTCTGCAAAATGAGCGATGGGCTTGCAACTCAAACATGTCCATATTCAAATTAAACTGGCCGAGCTCAGGCATCTCTCCACCTCTATTTTAACAGTACAGAGATGGCAGATAGCACACTGCCATCATTCACAAGTGAATGTGTGAGGAGATGTTTGCTTTAGGCTGTTAGGAAGTGGGTTGATGGGTGTACTTAGGCCGAGGGTATGTTACCCCCCTTCCCCACATCCCACTTGAAAAAAACTGAAGAAGTGGGATTAGCTGTTGATTTACCTCGGCTCTCAGGGTGTCCAGCCGCTTGAGAAAGGCCTGGACCAGAGAGGCTGCTGTCATTTGTAAAAATATCCCGGCCAATTAGCTGTCAGAGCTCTCTGAGTCTGGGCTTCTTTGGTACAGTAATACCCCTGTGCCGAGTCACAGCCCAATTACCCAAATTGTCCCCATATGCCTCCCCAGTCTGCCTGCTTGCACCCTGTTTATAAATCCTCGGTCTTGGCTCCCCCAAAGAACATGTGCTTCTGTTCAGCCAATCAGAACACTGCACCACAGCCAGGAAGCACTAATCTGCCCCCCGCTACCATAAAATGATCAGGGCTTTCATGCCAGCTTTGCAATCATATGCGCAAGCCCCCTCATTCTCTGCCCCACTTTTGCTCACATATACATAATGTCTCACGATTCACTTTGTCAACTGTGTGTTACTACTTTTCTTTTTTGCTCTGTTTTATTTACTATGAATGCCTTGTGCAATGATTCCTGACACCTGGTGCCCTCTCTAAAATGTGCTTGTTGAACCTTAATACTTTATTTTAATCATGTATCTCTTCTTCGCCAGGACCCTACTCTGGAGTTCATGAGGAAGTTTGCTATCGGCCTGGTGTCTGGGACCATCTCTTCCTGCGTGAACATTCCCTTCGACGTAGCCAAGAGTCGCATCCAAGGCCCCCAGCCCGTGCTCGGAGAGATCAAGTACCGCACCTGCTTCCAGACCATGGCTATGGTGTACCGGGAGGAGGGGTAAGTGAAAGCAGGGATAAATAATTTATCATCAGTATATTAAAAATGGAAAGAAAATGGTCACAGATGCATCCAAGAATTAATGAGGCACTCTGTTTGCCTTGTTAGCAATGAATAGTTGGTTATCTGCCAAAGTGGCTGTCAAAAAAGACAAATGTAGCAGCTGCAGCTACAAGTTAGCACGCTTGCTGCAGTGTGAGTTTCCTGCGCCAGCTACAGTGGAAGTGCATGAACGGCTTGATGCAAAGCTGTGATCCGAGGAAACCAAAGGGTGACGTTACATTGCGGGCTGTATTCCCCACGTGTGTGATCATACATCTCTGCAGTCTGTCAGAAGTACAGTAAACGTTAACATATTTTCGAGCCTCAGAGAATGGCAGCTCTAAATGGAAGCTTCAAGAAAAAGATGTATGTTATGTTAGCAATTGCCCCAGGCTCTCCACTTTCCCCCATGCAGCTCCACTAGACAAGGGCCAGCGAGATGTTTGTAGTTAGTGGACGCAGGAGCCTCGGGGGCTGCTGCAGGAACGGCACTGAAACGCTGTCGTCGCAGGGGTGCGTCGAGGGTGCCCCCTCCGCCACATCCAGTCCCCTGCTCTAACACAACACAGTCCCAGCTAATTAGTGGTCCCTATGGGAGACGTCGTTAAGCAGACCCTAACGAGCCGCGCGGCGCTCCACGGGTCAATCTAATCAGACAGAAGGCCAGGGAGGAAGTGGGTCGAGCCTTATTAACGCCATCAGTGGCGGGGGCAGGGAGCGGGACAGGGAGCACGAGGCGGAGGCAGCCAGCCACTGATCACCTTGAATGCATTAAGGGGCAGGTACTCGCCACTGCTGGCCGTTAGACCCCAAATATGTACCTGACGGGGTGAGAGACAGACAGGCAGACAGACAGGAAAGAGCTCACCCCCACTCTCAGCCTACACACACAGGCGAGTACACACACGGAAATTATATATGGATAGAGAAGTGTTCTCTTGACGGAATTTACATGTTTGGATTTAACTGTGGCATTTTGTGTTTGCACATTATTAAAATCCTCTTTTTCCTACAGGTACCTGGCGCTTTACAAGGGGTTGGTGCCCAAGATAATGAGGCTTGGACCAGGTAACAATAAAAAGCTTTATATACTAACATAAACATTTCTTTATAATCACAAGTTGTCTTTTACAGCAGACGAAAAGAGTTCAACTAGACCTTCAAGTTTTAGTTTGAATAATTTTTACATGGGTAGACTGACATTTATGGAGGTTTTTCAAAATCTCAGTTTATTAATATAGACAGAACCCCCAAGTCATGTTACTGTTAAAATACACTTTGAATGACTGAGTGCACTATTTCCCTCTCTGATGTCTTTGTTCTATCTATTTTTAACTGTGTACTCAAATCACAAAAATGTAAAATCGATGTTTTGCGTAGGTGTTTTTTTATATTTATACAATTGAAAGGCAACATTGCGAGTTAAAACCACTGCCTACCCAACTTGTGTTTTAAAATGTACCCATTTTTTTATTTTGTATCTGTAATATTCCTTTGTGCTTCCCAGAAAGTCCACACGTGACACTAAAACTCGGTTTCTATTGGTTGTCTAGCTCTCGCTGTTTATTCACTAGCAGGGAAATAGGTGTTGATTCACTGTGGTTTCTCTTCTGTCGGGTTACAGGTGGAGCAGTGATGCTGCTGGTCTATGAATATGTGTCTGGATGGCTACAGAAAAACTGGTAACAAACCTAAAAACACAAAAATAAACCAAAGAGAGTGCCTTATGGATTAGACCTCATTGCCAATATTCTTAAATGACTCTAACGTCAGACCAAATTCGTTTTTTTGTTAGTTTGTTTTTTCTACATTGAATACACAATTTTGCAGAATAATACCAACTCAGCATTACAATATATTTTCAAATGAAGCTTTCTGAGGAAAAACGTAATCATCATCTAAGTTACCTTCTCAGGAATTAAAAACAGCTACAATACCAATATTGACATTTCTAATGCAGAACAGGATTTAACAGTGAGTTTTAAAGGACCTGATCACATATTTTCTCAATCAATTTTCTACTATAAGTCATGGGGTCCTACAATACTTAAAATTAGGGCTGAACGATTAATCGATTTTAAAGCCTGCGATTATTATTATTATTTTTGTTCTTCTTGTGTGTCAGTCATCCACACCAATCAGAAGTGCTGTGCTCCACATGTAGCAGCCATTGTTAACCAATCAGAAGTGGCCCATGATAGTAGGTGATAGACAGATTGATCCAATCACCTGCCAAGTATTTTTTAAATACTTTTCCAAATGGCTTCCAATGGAGCTTTCCTAGATGGTTTGGTGAAACAAAGCATCTGAGTCAGGTTAGCTCCATCACATCTATTACAGGGTGAATCTTAAACTGAAGCTTGACTTTAAAGCAACCCAACGAAAGTTTCATGTAAGTTTAGTTATTTCACTCGTAGCTCGGGCTGCGGGGGTGCTAGAGACGGGAGCACGTTGATACGACCTTCCTAGCCGGAGATATGGCCGCATTTTACAATAAACTTCCGTTGGGTCGCTTAAAAACAAATATCGCAAATCAAATCGCAATATCTGTCAGAAAAATCGCAATTAGATTATTTCCCCAAATCGTGCAGCCCTAGTTCAAATGCAATACAGATTTAGAACAGTTATTGATATTTCACATGTATGTTGTGCTTTATGTCTGTCAATTCAGAGCTACACCTCATGAGCTTTTGAGTTGTGTGAATGTTTGTTTTGGTGAAGTAGTTAAAGTTACATTGCTTATTATAGAAAACTGGCTTTCAGTGGGCCTAATTTTAAGTTTCAAATGAAATACAACATGAGGAATTAAGTGAAGGCAATTTACAAAGGATTTACGAAATATAGTATAGATCTTCATTTTATAGATGCACAGTACATGTTTTATGAATTATATGAAGAAGCAAAGACATACCGAGTTCACATGAGTCTCACTTCCAAGGTGTTCCTATACAATACACACTTTTTGTATTAACATCTCCATATACAACAATGTATACGTGATTCCAAATATATACTGTGTTCGCGCCTATATTACTGAGCCTTACTGTATATCTCAAACAGCCGCAATAGTGCCTGATAATTCATGTAGGAATACTTTCTTATACATTTCTATTATAGAGGCCTATTGCAGAACCTTTTTAATTAATTTATTGTTGCATGACTGATCTTTTATTTTCATTTCTTAAATTAGATTAGTATGAAAACTATTATTGGTAAGAAATTGTGTTAAGTTTTTTTCCTGATGTGGAATGTTAGCATTTGTGAAAAAGTGACTTGAATGATTTGGTTAAAAATAAAGAAAATAAAATTAAACTTCCTCTCTGTCTGTGTGTTGTGTTTCTGTCTGTGTGTTTAGTACTTTTTCATCCTGTTAGTTTTATGTTGTTCCGTGTTTGTCTCTCACTGGGAGCGTTCCAGCTTGGCATTGATATAAGCGTATCACTTTACCTCACTTTACCACCCTCCTCCTCCTCTTCTCCCCTCCATCTCAGCACTCAGTTGTTTGAGAAGCTGTCAGCTGCTGAAGTTGTATTAACCGACCGGGTGTCAGCCGGGGAGTCGCTGCCTGAGCGTAGCTTTAGTGCAAGCTAAAACAACAAGCTCAAGAAATGCAAATGTAACTGCAGGAATGGGGGGGGGCGGGGGTTACCGCACACATTCTCTCACTTTGCCAGTCTATCTCTTACACAAATATGCACGAACAAAAACACACACACACACACACACACCTGCTGCACAGCCTTCAGGGTAGGCTGGTGGCTCATCTTAACCTCATCTGGTAGCGGCTTACACTGAGCCACGTTGGCATTTGACAGTCATCATTAATGTGGGAGTCTCTCACTGCCAATATGGAGCGGCTCCCGGTTCTCTGCCCAGGGGCCCGTGGTGATAGACTAACAACTGCGGCTTGCAGACTGATTGAATTGTAAGCGCTTAACGTGTCCTTTCGGGTAAAGGAGGGCTGGATGTCTATGTTTGGTTCTGACCTGACAGCTTGCAACATGTGCCGCGTGTATTGCTAGGTAGCTTAGCAACAGAGCCACCCCTCACCTGAATTCCCTGCACACACCATGCCGATCATAAATCTCCAGCAGCAAAGTCCCCCATCTCCTCATTTTCTTTACACCCTTTCCATGCGTGTTCCTCGTCTCCGCCCGTTACATTTCAATTGAGTGGCTCCACTTTGACGAGCCTGCAATTTAAACATGGCCGTACCTGTCTTTCCCGCTGTGGTTAATGATTAATATACATTCAAATGTCCAGGATAACATGTGAAAAGCAGTGATTCATGTCAGAGTGATTGGACATGGGACTTAGTGTGTGCATACCAAAGACACTGCTCCAGACATGTTGTGATTTTCCCAGCCCAGTCTTTTCTTTTTAAGAGGGTTTACTCACCTGTGTGCTCAGCGTTGCTGTTTTAAGGCATTAAGAAAACATTCTGGCTGTTGTCAGCTTCTTTTAGAAATGTCCATGGAGCAGAAACACGCTCTCACCCTGCTCTCTGCTCTGTGTTACTCTGCAAATGGCTGTCTTGTTTCTGATTGCATGTGGAGAAGTAAAGATAACCATATGACACTGAAGTCAGACTCAACCTCATTAATTATAAACACGTGTCTGCATCTATTTTTAAAACCACGCCTTTTAGACCCTAGCCTCCATTAAAGCTGACCAACATTAGACTACAAGAGCAAGGATTATTAGACCTTCAAGAAGCTTTTCCTCCCGTCTAGAAAACACACTGTTCCTATTTTTTAAACACTGGTGTCAATTAAAACGACCACATTTTAATTTCGTTGCATGACTCAGAGGAGGCTAACAAGACTGTGCTCAATTCTTGTAGCTTAGTTGAAAGGAAAAGTTGTTTGGCCTTGTTGTGTGTAGGCTGAGGTAAAAAAGAGCATGTAACAACTTTTTCATGCCACTCCGAGAGTTAACCATCATTTACTGTTTATGATGGATGGTGCATGGTGAATGGGTGGCTGCTACAGCGAGTGTATGATCATCACGTCCCTGTGATGTGGTTCACATACGGTCAAAGAAACACTATGATCCCTGAGCAACGGTCCGTGACCACTGGCTGCGGGGAAGAGTGCTTTCCAAGTCAAATCAGCTCCTGCTAAGGGAGGACTGTTGACACTGTCACATGCAGGGCCTGTTTACGCTGCTGCACCCCCCCTCTGCAGCAGGTAGAGTTATGTAAAAGAGCAGGTGAGCAACATCATCAAGTTATTAATATACAACTTCAAGCCCAGTTTGGTTTTCACTGCGAGACAGGGCTTGCTAGACACACTTGTGATTTATTACACTGGCCCCCCTTAAAAGTATTTTTGCATCATTTTGCAGACATGTCATTTGTAAACCAGGCTGTGTGCTTTTCCTTTTGTAATTAACATGTTGGGTCGGCCCTGGGGGAGCCCTGTTTGGGCCCTTTTTGTGGCGGCTGTAGGTTCGTGTTTGGGTCTCATGTCTTATGACCGAAGAGACCGCATTCGTGCTCTGAGTTCAGCGCCGAGTCTTCGATTCACAGATCTCAAAGTTGAAAGCATCAGCGATGTTCTAATTTATTGTTTTTTATGTGCGCCTGAATCCCTCTCAAATATAACTTTAAATTATAATGTTTGACAAGAGACCTTGGCTTTAATTAAATATAACTTTAAATTGTAATGTTTGACAATAGACCTTGGCTTTAATTAACAAAGGCTTCCCAAACTTCCTGATTTCTACAAAAAAAAAAATCAAAGAGCGAGATTAGATAATATGATATGATCTCTCCATATTTCTGTAATACTAATGTATTTTATATTTTTATACCTCCATTTTCAACCCAAATATATCTGCTTCAAACACTACATTTATTGGAGACATTTTAAACAATATAATTGGTATATATTTACACGGTGTATATATAGATGTAGAAGTACTTAATATAATGTCTTTAAACCATGTACTTCTGCGGCATTGAGCAAATATCCAGGCATAAATGTTTATGAAAATAGAAAGGGCCATATTAAGTTATGAGGTGAGTTTATTTTAATGACTAAAGCTATGTCTTTATGTGGTGACAAAGCCTGTGTGTGCCCAAAGCATTTCTGATGAACTCTCCTAGTGAGCCGTGGCGCTAGGTAATAGAATCACAGGCTTTGTTTGAGCGTGCACATATATTATTTATGAAAAGCAGTTTCCTGCTCATGTAAAACAGGCCGGCACGCGACAATATTCGGAATTGACCTAGAGTAAGCTACACTGACACTGGGAGGATAATTATATTTCATGTCTTCTCTTAGAATAAAAACTGTTGAGGCAAACTCCATGGAGACCAATAACAGCCAAACAATTTAATAAGATACATTCAATTTCCTTGTGCAACATTTGTCAATTGTTAATGCTCTAAACTCCAACATAAGACCAATGCCAATTTTGTCTAAACATGCGTGGAGATCCCCATGTTGTCTGTAAGGCGAATTGCACTTCATTCAACGTACCTTAATCTAATAAATAAGACTTCTCTCTGGAGCTCTCGCATAGGCTACATTTTTAGAGAAGTTGGAAAACAATGCTCCATAAGGCTTTTATCAAAAAACACAAAAAAGCATACAAACATATTTAAAAAAAAAAACGATAGCAATTATTAAACACCCTGAAACACTAATGCAAAGTTTCCCCCTCTTCTTTGATTGCTTACTCATGAAGTTATACATTACCCCATTTTGCCCAAAGACATTTGCAGAAGTGTGCAGTAAAGAATCTGAGAGGAATTGTGTTGATGGATGGAGTAGCAGTCTTACATCAGTCCTTCAGTACACCTGTCTCTTCTCTCAGAAAACAAGTTTGTTAAAAAAATGAATTTAGTTTATTCCTTGTGTGTCTTTGGTGTGACTGTGTGTCGCAGGGACAAGAAGGGGGCACAAAAATGGTTCCTGGGGCCGAGTCCTTCATAGAAAGGAGGCATAGGGATCGCATGAAGCCGCATGGGACAGACTCGGTGTCTTCTGTCCTCGCCAGGTCTCACTCCCTCCCCCTTCCTCTCCCGCCACTTCACAGTGCCGAGGCGGTGACTGGGTGGATGGCGTCACGGTGGGCCGTCGTGCCCTTGAAGGCCGAGAAGGCGGCGATGTCACAGTTGTGGGGAGATAGCGCACTGCCACTGCCCGGCTGCCATGTGGGACCGGTCACAAAGGCCGACGTGGTGGCGCTGTACCCCATGTAGGGTGACACTTGGGTGGTGGGAGGGTGGTAGGGAGGGATGCTGGGTGCTGTGACATAGCTGTTCACTGTGGGCAAACCATTCAGCGTCTGGAGACAAGAGAGAGAGAGAAATCTGTGTTAAATGTCTCAAAGGTCACTGGTGACTTGGTGGAAATATCATGTTTTGTGTTTTCCATTTTGTAGTTTTGCTTGTCAAAAAAGGACAATATTTGACAGAAGACCATTTTTAGCTACATTATTTAGTGACCCCCAATTCAAGAAGACACACACAAGCAGTTGAGTTATAATTGAAAAAAGCTGAGGAAAGCTGTAGAGAAAAGTGAAAGGAATAGTGATTGAATTATAAACGGCAGAAACCTTAAATTCAAACTTCACAGCCACCACATAAAAAAACCAATTTTCCCAATTTTGATGAAAGTATGAATGATCAATTATGCTCTCTCCTGATCCTGGAACATATTAAACATGGATAAAAACCATACATGCATGATTACCCCTCTGTCTAAGGGACTTGTTTTCTGCCCAGAAGGGGACGTTTACTCCGCCGGCGTTGATATAGCACGTCAGACGATGGGAGACAGGGTGGTTGGGGGCGCCACAAAACAGATGTCATGAGAGATTGAGAGTGAAAGGCCAGGAAGAAGGGAAATATGATAGAGAACCAGGCAAGCATAGGATTCGGAGAATGAATGGGCTTTGCTTTTCTGGCACAGCGACAGGACCTAACTTGAGGAATTCACCAAAGCATTTCAACAGGGAGGCCGAATTGCTGTTCCTGGGTGGTCTGCGACTACTGAGAACTATTTCTAAAATTCTGATCATTTCTGTGTTTGTTGACCTATTTTTATTGACTGCCAGAATTGCCGGCTTTTTGCTCAAAAGATATATGAATAATTAGCTCCAAGCTGACATTTGTGGTGATTTATCAAGCTAAACCATAGAGAGAAAGCTAGTTGTGTGTTTGCGCGCCTGTGGGTGTCTGTGTTGGGTACGTGTGGGGCTCTGTTTGTGTTTGTGTGTCTTCACTTGGCTCACCAAAACTGAATCTTATTTCAGAAATAGCCACACAGACTTTGAGCTGCGTTGAATTCTTTCTTTTTTAAGTTAGTTGGAAAAATGTTAAATAACACTAAAAATTAAGACATCTTCCCCCAACTAAAAGCATTATAAATCACACACACAATACAGTAGGCATACAATACGTATACTCCTAACAATATAACAGGAAACACCTTCCAGTATAATGCATCACTACAAGAACACTTCTCCTCAGAAATGACCACAGAGTTTAATCAACACATGCTGACACAAAGTCAACAAAATTAAAAAGTTTACAAAGGGTGTGTTTATGACTCTTGTATTATATTGCATTGTTTGTTTAGGTGTACCTGTTGTAATTTAATATACTTATGTCGTTCACACTATACTGTGTATACACATATTTTTGGACTGTGTTTATTTAGTATTTATACATCTATAAAATATGCATTATGCTGCCTAACGAAACAACGTGTGCTGCGTTTAAAAAGTAGGTTAGGTTAATCTGTTCTTATGTTAATCAGAATATTGTATTTATAATAATACACGTGTAGCTGTTTTCATGCCTTTTTGAATGAGTATTAATAAGAACAAGTAAAACCAGAATAAGGTTTGAATAAGCATTGACGACATTCATTCAAATAATTACCTCTCAAACGGATTAACTTTGTCACGCTCAGCTTCCATAGTTTATATTAAAATAAATCATCAAAACTAATAAAAGGCATGTTTATCCTGCTCGAAGAAAAATAATATGATATTACGTACACGTGTTTGTGGTAAAAAAACAACTTTTACTGAATGTTTCAATCGAAACATGAACGGAATCACGTCCGAGCCGCCGCGCGCCCTGAGCTCGAGACTTAACCTTAAATCTATTTTAATGATCATCTTCTTCCAGAGAAAACCCCGAGCGTCCCATGGGTGCATCTGCCCTGCAAACAGCGCCTTTAGGCCACATGTTACACAGCCCTCTGGCCTCATACCGGAGTCGGAGTGCGTGATTTAGGCCGACCCAAGATGCGTTCAGGGTCCCATTTGAATTAACTTATAGCAATAACTGTCAACCTTAGGGAGTTAAAAAATTAGGCCTGTAGTGGAAAGTAAAATGTGGAAAAACGTGAGCCTTTTTTTTTGGAAAGTAACAGAAAAATATAAAACTACAGATCGCTCCTTGCATGACACATCTTTTTGTGTTACTGTTCCCCTCACAAACACAGATCCCTTTAACATCAGATGTGAGCAGATGCACAAACGCACGGTAACTCCTCCAGTCTAATGGTGGAACACTACTTTGCTTCACCATACACTGTTTTTCATGCAATAAACTGTAATTTATAGAGTTGTTATTTTCTGCATTTAATGGCTCACTTCTGTTTTTGTACAGTTAGTTTTCTAACCGCTCAGACAGTCACTTCGAGCTGCTGCTTCTGCTGCTAATCTCACTGCATCGGGGCTGTTTCTGCGTAACGAGCATTAAAACTATACCACCCTTGTCATAAAAGTGCAAAAGTCAATTATGCGCCATGAAATTGTCGTTTTTGAGAATTGCACGCCCCTGTCAAAAGGAGATAGTACCTATACTTTTAAAAAATAAAATAAAATCCCATTAAAATATTTGTACTCGAGCTACCAAAAAATATATTTGTTTTTCCAAATGATGTGAAATCACTTTAGTGCAAAGCAAGCTACTAAAATGTATTTTTTGACATACAATTTGAGACTAAGGAGCCATATCATACATTCATTTATAAGCCTACTTATGCGTATGATCTTTAACATTTGAAAACTTTATTTCATTATTTTTAATTATTAAATGTGAATATGTGTTTCGTGGAAAAAAATCGCTGCATTAACCCCAACCCAGATGTATCTTTGATTAGGCTGTTGCACGTTTATGTATTGACTTTAAGAACTTTGTGCATAATATTTATTAATATGCAGTTGTTTTTCGAAAATATTAGCTTGCATATTTTGTTTTTTGCAATAGGAAAAAGACACATGCTGTTGTGGTCAGTGTTCCTTCCATGCAGTCTTGGCCCAAATCCTACATGGATCCTAACACTGAAACCAACCCATTAAAATCCTGTGGGCCTATGTTTTAATAATTTACCAGGAAACCAAAAAAGGCTATATATTACATGCTGAGTCTTTTTTTTACGAGTCCATCTAGTTTCTGAGTGTTAAGCACGCTACAATTAATTTTAAAAACCTTAACATGTCGAGCTGGAAAACAAGAATCAAGAGGAATCACAAGGCTATCCAAATCTCTTTAACCGACTAAATATTAAATGAGTTACACTCGGATGATTCATAAAAGCACTGAACATGCAGCAGGCCCTATGGAAGTAAAAAATAACAAGATATTATAAAAGGCACCATTACCAGCTAGCCAACAGAAGGAGAGCATTAAAGCTGTGGAAAGTCCTAGCCACATAATTGTATAAATAATAATTAAAATATTAGAGAAAACTCAAGAGTTTAACGCACTTGCCAGAAGTTTGGATATACTCTATTGTTGCAAATTAGGTTACAACATTTATTTGATATTTATATATTTGTTTTACCTGTGTGTATTGTGCTTGATGTTCTAAATGCGGTTTATCCAAGCCATTGACTAGTGGAGAGCTTGCTGGTGGGAAATTAGTCCTGTTAAAAGTGCTCTATTCTTCTAGTTTGGCGCAGGAAAAGGATGGACTGTCACTAACTGAGAAAAGGAGAAGAGAGGAAAAAGATCCGCACAGGCCGCATCCATCAGGCCAGGTTAGCCAGGCTGCATAAGAACATAAACCCTGTGACATTTTGCACTAAAAGGCGATTATTTGTTATTTTAAGCCCAAATGTATCACACATCCTATGGGCTTTCGTATGCGTGTGCGTGTACTTTGTTTTACAAAACCTTTCAGGTAAACAAAAGTATCAGTTCCAGTGTCCACAACACAACATTTGCATAATCTGATATTGACACTTTCTAACTCTCGGCAAATTGATATATTTGTAATAAAGACGTTTAAAATATAGGAGTTTAAAATGGTTAGCCTCGACTTTCTCTGTTCGCCATTATGACTAAGAACATTGAAAAATGGTAGAATTATAATTTGCGTATTTTTAACAGGCCTTAAAGTAAATTGACAGAGTGGAACTAAATGTTTTAGTTCCCCCTTAAAATCAGATTGAGGCCCAGCTGAAGATGGGCAGGGCGGAGAGACGCCTCTCTGGAGGGTCAGGGACATTTCAGCCCACCAAAGCGTCTTCCTGTCGGGGGACAAATTAGATTTACTTTCACCGTCTCCCTCCTTTGAGCGTAATGGATATTATATAGCTCCCAACGTTTACACTGAGAATTGCAAGCCCACCAAAGGTAGGCTATAACTCGATTAAGAGCCTTTTAAAAATATTGAACACGAGTAAATATTATTTTTGATGTTTGTAACTGAATCCCAACATATCAGCAATTTACTGAATGCAGTTTGTGCGTTTTAATCGTGTGTCTGTATGCGCGTAAAATAAAAAAAACTCAAGTTAAATAAAGAATAGCTTATGATAGGCCTACTTACTCCTGCACACTGTGTTTGGATTGTTTAATTACTAGGTCTATTTCCCATTTTTCATACATTCCAAATATATTAATATTATGTAGTTATCTGACTTGTGAAATCACTCAATCAAAAACGAGCTCTTATCCCACCAATCTCCATTAAAACGTTGCATTTAAAACTTGCCACAAACATCTGCTCATAACTTAAAAATGCACAAATTGTTTGAAAAAGGCAGCCTTTCAAAAACACATTCCTCCCACTTGTGATTTCTCGTGGATATCTGCCTCACATTTGTCTTGTTTAGATTGCCCAAGTTAGCTTTTCGCAAGGCGGTAAAAGTGGAGAGGAGCAGGGCGTGTTTGTGTGCCTTGTAGCCATGAATCCTGACAGCACGACGGCTCGCTAAGGACTGACAGCACTTCGCTTCCTGCCACTGGAAAACAAGCTCTCCGAAAATCCCTTTCACAACACCGAGCCGGCCATTAACACTGATTTATGCCGGATCCTGTTTCACTGTTTCCAAAACAGTTGTGGTCTTGTTGAGTGCAAGCCAAAGCTATCCGGGCCTACCTGCATGTCGCACACATACACGACAAACATACAGCAGAAAACGCCTATTAATGTCAAGCTAGTACTTAGGACCCGAATCACCGTCAAACCTGCAGGACACGCAGCCCTACACAAAATGTCTGGCTCCGAGTCATGGCAAACATTCAGCACACCTCATTTTGATGCACTTCATCCCACTGCCTTTCCCTCCGCTGTCCCTCTAATATTCCACATCCGCCTCTTAATTATTACTGCAAGCCAAACCATCTGTTTCTGGACTAACCTGCCTCCCTTTCAAATCAATATCAGCCGGCAGGTCAAATGGCATTTAAGCTCTATCCCTCTATGGAGGTCATAAAGACCAAGTGGTTACTTTTGGAGGACTATAAAAACAATTACAATAACTCAAAGTAAAAAAATAAAATTCTCTTTCAAACATTCACATCCTTGCGAGCAAAACCCCCTTTCAAAAAGCTGTTTAAATGTAGTGCAATAATCAAATGCAACCGCCCTCCGTGCAGCCATGCTTACTTTGTTGCTCTGTAATAGACCGTATCCCCAGAATATCTGTGACAGAGTGCGAGGAAGGCCATATCCTGTGCATGGCCATGTGTCCGGGAAGGGTGTGCATGCCTGGGGGAGTGGGCACTTTGGATGTCGGGTATGAGTATAAGTGGTTGTAGGGTATCGTTGGCTGTGGCGGGGGGTGAGGCTGCTTGCCTGACTCGTACTGGTTCTGCTGGGACAGATTCCCGATCTTGTTGCGGAGGATCCGGCTGATGGAGCTCACTGACGGCAGATTGAACTTGTCGCAAACCCCGTCGGCGAGTAGCCTGTCCCGGATCTCCCAGGCAAAAATCCCGGGGTCCCTCTGCTTGTATGTCCGTATGTGCTTGACCACGGTGGGCGTGGTGACCCGCGGCTTGCTGCCTCCGATGGCCCCTGGGAGGATGGAGCCGGTCTCGTTGTATCGGGCCAGGATCTTGCTGACGCAGCCGTGGGACACCCGCAGCTGCCGGCTGATGTCACAGGGTCGGATCCCGAGCTGGGCCAGCTCCACTATCCGGAGCCGGATCGCGTTGGGGAGCGGCCTGCCGTTCACGAAAACACCGCCGAGCTGGTTCACCTCACCGAAGGCAGGCTCTGGTGTCAAAAACAAACACACAAACGAGCACAACAATGAGAAAGCTATTAGGTAACTGAGGCCCACCAAAGACTCTTTAACCCGGGTTAAACTGCACATTTAAAATGCCTGAAATGTATTAACAAACACTTAATTGTGCACAATCAGAGTGTTATCCAAGCGCTTAACATGTAGTAATAGCCCATTATAGTATAGTATAGCACATTGCTAGTGCATTCACGAAAAAAGTTTTTACTGTAAAATACAAAATAGTTCATTTTGACCTTTTTGTTTTTTTTTAATAAAATGTACCAACCCATAACTGGCAGAAAGTTGTCGCTAAACTTTACGCGGATGGTAGAACTCGCATGTTTCTGACAAATGTCATAATTCAGTATGCTGGTGTCTTCCTCTGGAGTCCAGACTTATCTGACCCATCAAGAACATCACATACACGGTATCTCTTCATATCTCTCCCACCTTGCCGTCGGACCTTTCGCTGCATCCCTGACAAGAAAAAAACGATCCCACATGAACTCACCCATCGTGTTAAAGCCGCAAAGGAAGAGCACGGCGTCCGGGTTGTGCCTCCTGCGTGGATCCTGCTCCTCGTCCAGCGTGTCCACTGTCCAAAACCGCGTCTACGAAAATCTTCTTGCGCGATAAGGAACAAGAGGGACAAAATGCTCGATCTGTTTCCTGACGGCGCTGGAGACAGGCTTACATTTCAATCTGTTGAAATTAGGAGGCTGGACTTCCAGAGCTTCTCCGCCGCTGATTGGCTCAACTCTCCATTAGACTTTCGGGATCGCTCAAAGCTTTGCTGCTATTGGTCCAAAAGTTTGACATGACAAGTCCACAGAGATCCCCCCAGTCCTCCTCCTCGTCCTGCTCGCTCCCACCAGAAAGCAAAGCTGGGATATAGCACCATGAATGCTTTTGTTATTGACACAGATATGGTGAGTATAAAGATATATCAAGATTTTGGATCAGATCTTTAGATGTGGCACTACATAAAATATGTGTAAAAAGCTCCATTTGGAAACCATCACAAAGAACCATCACCAGAAATGTTTTTTTAATGAAAACCCACAAGCTTCTACATTTTAAACCCTGTAACTTATAATGAATTGATTATTTTTGTTTTGTTTTTACACCACAGCTGAAACCTTTAACACAGACAAAAAGGTTCGAGTTCAATTGAAAATCAAAAGGCAGAAAACCTGAGTTTGGGGGCTTTTACGCGCCACTTCAATACCCTTCATATCAATCTTTAGAATGGCATCATTAAGGAAATTGGGAGAAAATATTGATTATTTTTGATGTTGGTTAATTGAATCTCAGTGCAATCGAGGATCATCATACTTTTGTGATCATTTGTCGCTCCGCTTTTTACTCACGTTTACGCACCAAACAGCCCTACACTTTTTAACACACGCCATAAACTAATCCTTCACGTGGATAATATGTAAACCAAGGCCAACACTTTGTAAATAATTTGTCTTGTCATGTTGTTTGAAAATAAATCACAGACGCCATATTTATCTCTTGGATCAATATTTTAAATTTGGCCTAAAAATGAAGTGTTTTTTTTTTGTTTACGCGTGAAACGAACATCACTTTAAAGTGCTATTTTAACTCAATAATTTACCTTTCCTTTGCAATTTCATCTGCATTAAGGCCTCGCACCGGACAGGCCAAGTGTTGCGTTTTTGCCAATTATGAACCGCAAAGGTAAAGCTAAAACGAGCTCTAAGGAAATAATCGTATGTGTTAATCTCTCCATAACTATCTTTCAGGCTAAACGTCCTTAGACCAGTATCTGCTTAAGGGATTATTTCTAGCTTTGCTTCCTCCGCTTCCTGCTCTCTCCGTACAGAAACCACTTGCAGGCCATAAGAAAGATTTGTTGCTTCCCGACACGAGAAACAAACACACGCCATAACTTTGCGCCTTCACTCTCTCCCCATCGTGACACATGCTTTGGGTTTTCTCGTGACATATTTTAAAAAGGCCATGGCGCATGACTGACCTTCATCTACCGAGAGGGATCAACGTGCATGTAAACATCAAACGGGGCTCCTGTACAGCCGTGCAATTAGGAATATTGTTGAAAACCTCCGCTGACATTAAACACAGAAAAGCCTGTGAGGGGCCAAAAATACACACTAAGTATTTCTCAGTATTTGTTTGAGCTCAGTGGGCTGGATATTGGAGGTACTACACCTACATTTTTCGGTTTAGTTTCCCACCTTCTCAGGATGGCATAAATCTCTGAAATTGCACATATAGCAGCGTGGGCCTAACACTAATTCAAGTCAGTATAGACGGGCTTCATAGGGAAACGTATTTGACCGTTTTTCGCAAAATACCTTTGTTTACATAAAGCGTTGTTTGCTTTAAGATGGCCTAGTGTCTGAAGTTTTTATGTTTTACTATTTTTATGTTTGTTTATTTATTTTTTTAACATCGCGTTTGCCCCCACCTGCCCACCCTGCTCCGCTCACAGGCCACTAATGCGTCAAGGATAATGTTTACCGTGGGGAAACGTGCTCAACTTGTTTCCATTGAGGTTCCTCTGGTGGCTGAAATAACAAAAGGTCAGTGGTGAGGGATCAAAGGTCTGCGCAAACTGCTCCATCTTTGGCTAAACGGACACCTGAACTTCCTCCTTCTTCCCCCTGTGATAGGCTATAATAGATGATAGCCCACCTGAGCATGCATTACGCTGCAGCCACAAAACCCTGTTATCACACAACTGGAAAATGTTAACTGTATGGTTATTGAAATAATTGTACAAAAGTTAGTCAAAGTATGTGATAATTGCACCGAAGAGTCATTGCGAAGCTATTATTAGTTTATTATTATTATTATTATGCGTTGGAATTGAAGCGCAGATTGTTAATAATGATATCCAGACTCGACATGGCTGTCACATGCCGCTGCAGCTCACAAGACAAAACTCGTCCATGTCGAATTGAGTTGTTGAAGGCAACGCATCACTTGTCAGACAAATTGTGTAACGATGGACTCAGAGCTTCGTCTCTGCAGGAGACATATATTTATTCCAGCATCTTCGTTTCTGTGGATTTGGCACCAGATTTATCCTCCCTCAAATATTCTGCTGTGGGCCTCTCACATGATAATAATCAGATTTGCAGCCTAAATGAATCCACTTTATATTCTCCATGGCTACATACAATTAAAACAACTTGTGTTTTAAAAATGCGTTTTTGCGAGTCCAGAATATTTTCTGGATTTCTTGTTTCAACATTGGTTGGATGTCCGGTGCTTTAAGGGTTTATTTGCAAAAATGTGCACTACAGATTCTACCTCAAGTAATCACTGTGCCTTCATTATATCTCATGTATTGCTTGAAGGCCTTTTGTTAATACTATCCTGACACATTCGTTGAGTATGTTTGATGCAGAGTGACAAGCAGCTACGTTTTAACATCAGGTTTTTCTTTATAAAAGTATTTGTTTTCCTTAAAAAAGTTGCATTACATTTTAAAAATGGCTTCCAATGAATTATGTTACACTTGAAGTACAGGAGCATGTAATCCAATGAGATGGAATTCAGCTCTTGGAGATGCAAGATATTTTAGATAAGCATGAACGGAGAGCTAAAACAACGAAATTAGATCATCCCAATCATGTCGCTGAGGTTGCATATACTTATGTAACAGAGAAACAAATATTATTGAAGTACTCCATTAAGTAAAAGTCCTCAATTTAAAATATTACTTAGGTGGAATTACAGAAGTATTATCAGCTACATGGAGTCAAAGTAAAAGTAGCAAAACAGCACTTTCAAAGTATTGCATTCTTACAAAATATATTATCCTGATATTATAACTAACGCATGGAGCCAATTGTATATACTTTTCAAATACTGTGTTGTATTTATATATTAGAAGTAAAGTAGGCTACTGCATCATATCATTTAAGCATATAACGTGTTTTATGTCACCAGGATGTGTTAAATAAATGTTGTGGAGTAAAAGTACAACATTTGGCTATGTGGAGTCGAAGTATAAAGTAGCACAACGTGAAAGTACTCAAGTAAAGTACAATTATGTCATAATGGTAATATACTTGAGTTAAGCATCCAAACAACAGCCTTGCTGCGAAAGTACACAAAGCAGTAATGTACTTATAAGGTTGTAAGGTGTATATACAGAAGGAAAAGGGTAAATACTGTATATGATGGATCCAGCTATAGCTTAAGATTTGAACTAGTATAATACTTATTATGATAAATTATCTGCAGGGTTTGCTTTGCTTGTTTGCTTTGCTCATAATTGATTTCACGGGCAGAGAAGGTCCTTATTGACTCAAGATGAAGAAAGAAGTGTGAAGGCGAAAATATATTTGTGCTGCTTATTTCAGTAATTGTTTTAGTTCTATAAATAAGGTGCAGTTTGTCCCAGATGATACAGAATTGGAGGAGATGCCCACCAGCATGGATGAAGTGCAGAGGAAACAAAATGCATCAATATTTCATTATTTATCAGGTAAATATGAAAGATATGTATCATTAACATTTACAAAAACGACATACCAGTAAAATTACTAGTATTTATTCTGATTTGTCACCGTAACTCCCATAATTTCTTAAATTATGCATCCACTCTCAAGGGTTAAAAGTGTCAGAAAAAAACAAAAACTGTTCGTGCGTTTCACAGAAAACTGTACTGTATGCCACATTTCCAAATATCCAGGAATATAAATCACTCCAAATATACTCAATTATAAATTATATAACAGCTGCAGTCTGAGAGATGTGACCAGAGGAAAGAAAAGTGCTGAGCCAACAAAAACGTAAGTGACTTTGTTTACATCTACACACTGTACAGATATCAAATGTGATGAGACACATACTCCCACCTCAGCTATCTTCTTCGTGTGAGAGCAAACCACATTTTGTTTTTAAATTCCACATTTTCCAGCAAGTGAGGACCTGAGGGAACTTTTGTTGTCACCACAACGAGACAGATCAAATACAGCTCGAGTTGTGAAAAAAATACCTGTCCAGGTTTCTAGAAATCAGAGTCAGATTGGAAACGTGCGCATAAATTGCCAGATCTCGATGTATTTTGATCAAAAACTATAAAAGAACCGTAGTGTTAAGAGGATGTGCATATCTATTTTGGGTCGGTGGTGATGGGATACACTCATGTGGAAAGTACTAAAGTTTTTTAGAAAAATCTTAAATCAACCGAAAATGGTGTGGATCTTACGAAAATGTGTTTTTATTTCTCAAGGGTGTCTATTTGTAGGCTATAATTGAAATTCTTAAAACCAATCTCGAATGGCATTTTATAATCCACCTATTTGCTTTATGACAGTGAGACTCAGACCACTTAAATAAACTCGGTCGAAAACTGTAACGAACTCACGACGATAAATAACCTCTTTCTCATCTTAAAATAGAGTTCACGCTTTAAAGAATCTAGTCAGAATCAAAGCTTTAAACTGTAAAGATAATTTAGGGATGACATTGTATAATGTGCATTTATATTCACCACATGTCAAATCCAGTTATCGCTGTGAAGAAGAATAATGATGATGAGTGGATTCCTCTTCCTCCATCTTAATGTTTTACTAAACGGTTTAATACACCTGCAATCCAAATAAAGCAGGTCACACATTTGTATTTATTAAGCCTTTTATATATTGTATTAATTAGTTTTACAAAAAATCTCTCTTCGTTCTTCAATCTGTTAGATAATAGGTCTGCCGGAAGTTAAATAGAAACCAAAGACATGAGGAAATACATGGACACAATCGACAACAAATCAATTTACATCACCAATAATTCCATTTAACTCCTATTATCTTGTACTGCCCATTAAGAGCAAAATAAGCCATAGTTATTTATTTAAAAAAAACACAATTTCAGAAGTTAAAATATTGGCAAACGAAATAATATAATTTTAAAGTAAAAAAGCCCGCTCAAAAATGGCTATTCAGTCATGATTTCGACGTTCAAAAAAAGTGTTTCTCAGATATAACTTTACAGAAAATACTTTATTCGGTTAAAGAAAACAACTATAACTACTCGACTGGAAAATAGAAAACAATATCGGTAATTTCAGTTGTTGACACTTTGATAATCTGTTTTTATTTATTACCTATGAGTCACGTCCCTCAATTATCAATTGCAATTTCTAACATTATCAGTAATCTCATTAAGACCACAGCTGTGCAGGCTCTATTTAGCATGCAGTTATTTGTTTTTTTGTTCATAATCAGATCCATCCGCCTTGCAACCTGACATCATGCGTGACTCTGTCAGTGGGCCTGAACTTTCAAAACACCAGAGACAAGTAAATGGATTGAGACGCTTTGACTGTAAGACTTTGTGCTGTGAAAATAAATACGTTTTAAAAAATACAGTGCCAGACAGATTTATCTGTAGTACACGCGTGTGCAGATCCGTGGTGCTGCTCGGATTCTCCAGAGAAATATGCTGAAAGAAAAAAAAGGTCCCGGTTTAATGTTCCCAGTATGATCCTGCGGGAAATCCAAGTCACCACTAATAGGTTATTATGGGGACGCGCAGTGATTTCTTGTTTGAGGGGTTGGAGGTCTGTCATTTTATACTAACTGTCCCCAAACTGACTGACATCTGCATTAAGATACACACGTGCGGAGAGTTAGAGAGAGAGAGAGAGAGCGAGAGAGAGAGTGTGTGTGTGTGCTGCTTTCAAGGCCCTGTCGCCTAAAGCACCCCTAATCCGGGTATTAAGGCGCAGAGAGCTGTGGTGTCGTCTATGCGGATTGATACAAATAAGACTATATGAAGCTTTAATGCGCGATAAGGCCGCCCGCAGGTCTATATATGGAGCCTTCGCTCGCCTTTAAAATACCCCGCACTGATGACTCTAACCTTTGCAGCCCAAACTGCACTGACACCATTAAAGTCTTTCTGCAGGTTAGAACTTTAGTGCGGCCTTAATGAGGACGATCGCAGGTTAACGACGGTTGTATTCGTGTTTCAGAGGCCAGGCCCGGGTTTCAGCGGAGTGGCACAAAAAAGAAACAATATTTACGACACTTTTAAGCATACATCACTTTGACATCTGTTCGTCTGGCACCTGGCATCCATTAGTATTAGATATTTCATTCCGCCCTAATTTGGAGCGCTCTTTGTCCGGAGCCAAGGACACTGGGAAAAAACGGAGAGCTGCACCTTTAGTGCGCTTTTACGCGGCATTTCCTTTGTACAGAAAAGTGCAAATGGGGTGTTGATGCAGACCACACCGCGGCGTTATGCGCTAAACTCGGGGAATGGTTGAGTCATACCTGGATTGCATTTATATTAAATGACCTCGTACATTAAGATCCCCGCGTAGGCGCAGAAACACTCCTGCAATTCGTCAGTTGTGGGCACACCGAGCGTCAGATTTGTACATAGTGTTATTAGATTACTGAGTGAGTATTCAATATCCTCATAAACAAACACACAGTCAGATGTATAATGTCAGTGAGAATTGTGTTAAAATACAACTCCTCTGATTTATTTGTGTTATTTAATTAGCTGACATTCAGCCAGACAGAAAAACAAACGAGTACAAGTTGGAGTTGACAGCAATGAGAATAACTTGTAATCCATTTTTTCAATTTCATTTGTGTGCGTCTGTGAAAGAAGAAGAGTGAGGTTCACAGGATTGAATGCGGCCTCCTCAAAGCGGCGTGCAGTGCCACTCCCAACATGGATAAAAGGTGAGGCAGGCTCATGCTTTTTATTGCTTTATTTAATAACATGTTTTGGAACCTGAAGCTGCATATGTTGACAGGAGGCTCAGGTACAGTGAGGGTGAGTGCAGAATGATAATAATAAGGGAGAGCGCAGTGCACATTAAGCAACAAAAGCTCCTGAAATCAGACACTTCCTGTTGTGTCCTACAGTCAATAAGGTGCACGCGTAATCAAAGGTCTTTCTTTTTGGTCAGACTGTCTGCAGAGGGTCACTGATGCTGCCGATTAGTGTCAACACAGACATCATGTTTATTTTAAAATACAGTGGCGCCATCTGGTGGACACTTAGGAGTGAAATGATCAAGTCATTACTGAAACAAATTAAAGTTTTTAGCTCCTTAGTGGAAGTACTTGTGTATTTGGTATTTTAATGTCAGTCATAATTTACAAATTGAATGTTTTATTTATACAATCCTATTCTGTAAATTACATAGATACTTTTGCTGTCTGAACATAGTGAAGTAAAAAAGGTGTGATACTTTGAAGTGCATCATACCAAGTGAAGGCTTATCAAATTAGTTTTTGATTGATCTAACATTAGCATCCTAAGTGCTTTTGTATCTGACGGTCTGGATAGACAGTAACAGCTTCCTCTAAACATGTAAGTTGCCCTTCAATAAAGCACTGAACTAATAACTGCAGCAGGAGATAAATAAATGACCCTGATTCATTCTTTCAGATTTCCCCTCTAAGCTCTTCTCTCATTGATGCAGAGCATGGGGAGCAACAACACACTTACATTTTAATTGCAGTGATTACCAAACATATACTTCTGAGGAACTTGTTCTCCAACACAGAGGAAGTGAACTCCACCCACAGTGTGTGTTTGGTTAGATAAGCTAGAAGGAGGCCAACAGGCGTCAGTCAGTTTTAATGTGTGTCCTGTAGAGGGCAACCAAGTATCACAGATATCCCACAGGTCAGCTGGAGCAGTCAGTCCAGAGTCTGAAGCTGGTGTTGGAGGAATGAGAGACAAATACCTTCTTTTTTTTTGTTTCAGCATGGTGCAGAGGTTACCAGGGCCACGATCACATCCACTGATCCACTGCCTTGATGTAAGTAAACTCACACCTGAACTTTGAAACAACATCCATAACATTAATCTGGCTGCTACTTAGAAATTATGTATCTAATATATCATATTCCAATAACTTGTATGTACTCTTATTGCACTATTTCACTATTTCACTTTTTTACTATTTTTCTTTTTGTATTTACTTGCACTATTCTGTTCTGTTTTTCTGTTTTATTGTGTTGCACTGTTGGAGGAGCCTGTGACCTAAGATTTTCATCGTCATAACTACACTGTAGCTACGTACGTATGACAAATAAAAGCCTTGAACCTTGAAGATGGTTGATAGAAGTGAATACAGTGAGACTTCTATAATGCAGTCTGGAACTCATTTCCTTGGTCTTAATTAATAGAGAAAGAATATCTCAAGAAGCATGTTCTGTATACTTATGTTAACATGCATTTCCTCCAAAATGATATCCAACTCATATCATCAACTTATTGGGACTCATATCTGACGGGCTGGGAAGATGGCAGCTGTGAAAACAACTCTGCTCAAAAGTAAGAATTATTTCATTACTTTGGAAAAACGTTTTCATTTGTTTTTCATCCCATTGATCAGCAATGACCGGTCACTGCTGACTTGGTTATTATTATTATTAGGTAATCAAGATAAATATTGATAAGTCTATAGCGTTGCAAGCACACACATAAATGGGACATTGTGGCTTTCAATTCAGTGTATTCTTCTCAACCTGTCTTTCTTCAATTACAAATACTAACTCACCCAGAACTATTATAAAAATAAAAAATGTTTTTTGTTTTGCACAATTAAAAAAACATACAAACACAACAGATGAAACATAATATACAGTGCAGAAAAACCTCTGGGCCTATTTTAATATTCTACCTAAATAATGTTGGAATTTAACACAAGATTTAAATAAAAAAGAAATACAATAAATATTCAAAAGTGATGGCCAACTAATCGATACAACATGTTTTTTTTTCACAATATGTTTATTGGTATTTTCTTATTGAACATACACACATACACGCATACACACACCCTCACATTGCACCAGTATTAAAAGCATAGGCCTACAAATCAAATAAATAAAACAGAAATAATTTCACAGTTTCTTTTCAGAGGCAGTCCACATTCCCGTCCCTCATAATGTGCATATATGGCTCCCAGAGCTGAACAAAGTCCTTCCGCTTGCCCTTAGCGATGTAAGTCAGTCTTTCTAGACCAACACTTCCAGAAAGTTCCTTCAACCAAATCCTCAGTGATGGGGCATCCGTACATTCCCAACATAAAGCGATAGCCTTCCTGGCTTGAAGAAGGCCACAATCCAGAAGCTTGGTTTGTTTTGAAGTCTGTTTGAAGTCCTTTGGATATATTCCAAGTACACACAGTTTGACGTTCAAAGGGACATTAATGTTAAACATCTCTGACAGACACCTAATAACATCCTTCCAGAAGATTTGAATTTGTGGACATTCCCAAAGACAATGAAATAAAGTTCCTTTCTCATCCAAACACTTAGAGCAGACATCTGGAATATTGGCAGACATATGATGAAGTTTGACAGGAGTTATGTACATTCTCATTAACCATTTATACTGAAGTAATTTGAACCTAGTATTTATTGTCTGACTTTGTGCTTTTAGGCAAGCAGTATTCCAATCTTCCTCATCAATATCCTCTTTTATATCCGTTTTCCATGCACTTAATTGATCTAATGCTGATTCAGTGTCGATACAACAGATTTGATTTGATTTATTTCAAATGTGTAAAACAATAATACAACAATTTAACATGAGAATTATTATACAATACAAAATGTCAAATTGATATACAAAAATATTACTGATTCTAAATGATGTATAAACAAATAATCTACTTAATTAAACATCTGAAAAGAGAAGGGAAGAAGTTTACACTTATACACATAATAACAATATCATAACAATTAATAGTAAAACATACTTTTATCTTAGTATTTGACATGTTTTAAGTGCTCTTGATTTCAAAACGTTCCTATTCATGTCCCACTTTCCCCCTTGTCTGTGGAAATCCGATCGGTACACACTAAGATTTGTTCCTTAAAGCACCGTACAAACAAACCTGACTTTTTTTGACACACTCTCACTCGTCAGCAGCACACACACAGCTGCTAGATGATCAAGCAGCCTCACAAGACCCCCGTTTCCTGCAGAGAGGGTGCTGTGGCTGCCAGGTCATTATCCCCCTGCAGCCCCTCTGCAGAATGCTAATGGTATTTACAGGAGGGAGAGGGGAGAGGACACCAGCGGCAGGTGCAGCTGCTGGAGCATCGTGCTGCTCTGAGGGGGAACAGAGGGGGCATTGTGGCCGTTAGGTGATGGGTAATCAGTCAGTCTGAGATCAGATAAACATCCTCGCTGTAGCTTTGTGTCGGGCTCACTTGTAAACTGCATGCTCACAATTTGAGACACAATACAGTGTTTATCACTGGACAAAACAAACGGAGTAAAATAGGACAGTTGTGGGGATGTTGTGCAGGTTTGATTAATTGAGTGACTAAAATAACTAAATAAGCAGTGATATTGGTTTTAAGTTATGTTAAGATTTATTTACACAGCACTTATAGTCACGACAGTGCTTCATAATAAAATCTGGATCCGTTTTAAGTATATGAACGATGTAAAGATGTATTTACACGTTAAGGTAATCAAGATTTAGTTAAATGTTTCAAAATTAAATTCACACTTTTATATCATCATGGCTGGCCTGTTCAATTGTTTACACAGTTTTTCCAACCTCAAAGTCGGTTTTAAGGTGTTTAAATTAGTGTATACGTGAGGAATAATTGTATTAAGTATAGATGCTCCTGAGTGAGCTGTGTTAAGTCTGAAGTTCCCTAAGTGATGTCACCAACAAAACAACATTAATCACCCCCAGTAAAATATTTAGCAAATAAAAAACAAATAGTTGTTTACCCAAGTTATTTTACACTCTTCAATTTCTTAAAGTCACACTTGTCTTTCACATCTCTTTATCACTTTGTGCAAGGATTGTCTTTCTAATTAGTCATAATGTCATACATACAAATGTTTTACTATATAAGCACAGAGAAAATGTTACTTATTTGGCAGATTAATGTAAAAAAACATCTTTCAAGATTGAAAACATTCATTTTCCTGCAGACTGAAAGCCGAACGTCCATCTGAAATAATAAGCAAAATACATTTTTGGAGTGATGGAAGTCTAAATGTATATATAATTTCAACAAGGGACTTAATCACATGTGGTTTAGTGTTGAATTACAGGGTTGAAAATATTCATTGAGGTCTGAAATGTTAGAACTGTCACTTCAGCTGCTTAATCCAGAACCATGTGAGAAACAAATCTCCATTTGGCTGAGAAAGGGATTGGGAAAGAGAGCTGAACAACAGAGTAAATATTTGGCAGTGGAGAGCTCTTGGGAGATGCAGAGGACCCTCTCCTAGTGAAGCCTGCGGGTGTTAAATAGATTAAGTGTCATTGTGGACAGAGAAATTCCCGCTCTTTGGACATGACTTCTCTTTGCCTTTGCGTGTTTTTGCTCTCCAATCGAGTGCACTCTGTAAACTATCCACTCCAGCAAACTTGTGGTACTGTAATCCTCTGGTGTTTGTCAACCGCTGTGAAGCTGTTGTGTACACAGGCAGGATGCTAGAAGGGGAGTGAGTCCTCTATGTGTTTGTTAAAAGCACATTTCTTTATAAAATCTGTTTAAGCTTAATACAGTTTGTTTTGCAGGGAAACACGTGTGCGTAATGTGCGTAAAAACCGGAGATAATGTTGATTTCAGAGCATTTTTTGCCTGCTAATACAGGTCACCGACTTGGTTGAACTCTGATTATCTAAAGGGAATTTAATACGTCTTGAATTACACATGTAATATTGCTCCGGACTATAGACTTGGCGGCAGTAGACGCAGAGCAGTAGATAGTGTCCCAGATCCCATTCAGCTCCATTCAGAACCATGACAACACGGAACAAGCTCGGATTTATCCTGCAAAGTTAAAGGACATTGTGCCGGGGCGTCAATCAGGCATTATTGCGGGACTGAACAAATGCAAAATCTTGACTGGAACAAATGCTTCCAACGGGTCTCGGACGCGGGGCTACATTTTCCCCTTTTGTTCCCCTCCTCTGGTTGGCATGTATTTGTGTTCACTCTCGTCCGACCACCCAGGACGCCTGGGGAGGGATGTCCACCACCAGCACTCTGCTCCGCGGCCTCATGCACCTCGCTGAAGTGGATGAGGGTGGATATCAATATCAAATACAGGGGGGCTTTGCATTTAATGCGTTTTATATTTGTGGAGCCACAAAAAAGAGACACAATATCAGCCTAGGCGTCAGAGTGCGAGGAGAATGATAGCATCAGGATTTTGAACATTTTAAAATTAAATGAAAGAGATACAAATCTAGAAAATATATTACATATAGAAGCCATCGTGTTGCGTGTTAAGCATGATGAATTGTTAATGGTTTCTATTGATTACCAATTAATACAATCTTTGTCAGCAGTCATCGGTCACTGATCCAATTTCTCATCTGAGTCAGGTGCTGTTTGGGTGTTCAAGTAAAAGCAATACATTCTCTATTGTATAATAAATGGGCCTCTGCAATACAATTATAATTGTATTGTAACACTTTACTTTAAAGCCCTTATTCTACATGAACATGCATGTTACATTCATCTTCATGACACACTTTTATTACAGAAGTGCCATTATAACTCCTTCTATTCAGAAACATTTTGTATTGTCTTACTATATTATCTTATATAAGATAATATATAACCCCACACTTATGGGTTCCCATGCACAGGAGGGTTTAAAACTGTTGACAATAGACGAATGAATACTTACCTTTGCTTTTAACAACATTAAAGTATGTTCAAAAACTACTTGGAAAATGTTTTACCATTTTGAAAATGTGTATAGTTATAATATATATCATCATAAATCATCTAGAAAACTCAAAGGAAAGAATTTCCTGTTGAGCTTCACCTAAACATGTCAAAGGAAGTTTCCTCCACCATCCATAAACGTCAAAACTTCTCACGCTGTAATTAATACGCCTCTAATGGACGTATTAGTTAAACCAACTTGCGGGCATCACGCTAATTGCTCACTTTGTATGCAAATATTGGACACGTTGTTGGGTTGAGGACAGGGGGGAGGAGGGGGTGGGGGGAGTGTGATGATGGGACGGGCTCTGTTGTCACTTGCCACCCAAGACGTGATTCAGCTCCAACAATTACCATTATCTGTTTCCCAGTTTGACGATACGGGACGAATCTGTAATGATGACGAGTGTTTCCTTCGCTCATTGTTGAAGCTTTTTTCTTCCTCTTCTTATTCCGCACCTACCGTCATTGGGTGACAGCACTCCAGCCATTCAGGTACTCAGCTGTGGGAGGAGGCTTTATAAGCGAGCAGTCTTGTGTTTGCAGCTTATGGAGTGCTGTTTGTGTAAACACTGAGCCCAGTGCACACATTGGTTTCCGAGCCGGTGTTTGGACAGTGCGTAAAGTGAAGAGGATCCGCTGCGTTTTTTTTCTCATCCTTGGATAAACTTGCTTACTTGTTTGCGCAAAACAAACCCCGGATTGCACCTACGATTTACACGCCATGGCTGCACCGATCAAGTTCAGTTTTTCCGTGAGGAGCATCCTGGACCTTCCGGAGCAGGACGCGGAGGCAGCGCCGCGGTCCTCCCCGCTGTACTCCTCCTCCAGCTCGCCCTACAGCTCCTGGATGGACTGCGACCGGAGCCCCTGCATGTGTAAGTAGATGTCTTCAAACCATATTATTGATGCTGAATTTGTTAAATGCCATTTATTGTAATATCATCCATGATTCCACCATAATGTAAATATATGTTTAACATATTCTAGCTTTATTTTTGAAACAGTAAGGACATTCTTTATTCATTTGTTTAAATAGATAGATATATTCACTGATGTTTTCGTATGCTTTATTTTTCAAATGATTAAGGATGGATGGATATATACATATGCATTGATTCATTGATGCATATAGTTCCATATACATATTAAAGATGTCCATAGATATATTATAATCCTATAGATATATTATAGAAGGATCCATAGATATATTATATACCTATCAATAGATATCGATGCATAGATAAAGATGGATATAGATAGATAGACACACTCAGATACATAGATCAATAAAGGCTTGAAAAAATGTGAAAATATCCTTTATTTCTTTATCAATTTGTACTAACATGCACAATTAATTCTCCAGCTTCTGATGAAGGCAGTCTCGAGGCCTCCCCAGACTCCACCAAGCCGGATGACTCGTCCCTGGACTCGGAGCCGGACCGGAGCAAGAAGAGCAAGAAGCGCCGGGTCCTGTTCTCCAAGGCGCAGACCCTGGAGCTGGAGAGGCGCTTCCGGCAGCAGCGCTACCTGTCCGGCCCGGAGAGGGAGCAGCTGGCCCGGATCCTCAGCCTGACCCCGACCCAGGTGAAGATCTGGTTCCAGAACCACCGCTACAAGATGAAGCGAGGCCGGGCCGAGGGGCTGCTGTTTCAGGACCTGGACCTCCAGCAGCCTCCGATGCTGCGAAGGGTCGTCGTTCCCATCCTGGTCCGGGATGGGAAACCTTTTCACACCTGCTTACTCGACACGGAGAAACTTGGATGTTTACCTCATTCTTCAGCGGTTCCCTTCCCCTTAGCCTACCCCAGTCTTCAGCACCCGTCCCACGTCGCTCTTCCTCCGCGGTACCAGCAGCACTTTCCCGCCGCGGCGGCCTCCAGATTCGCCTGGAGAGACTTTTGGAGCGACTCGGTCCACTTTAATGCCTTCAAGTGAAGGCCTCATCTCCATGCAAAAACTCATTTAGAATTGCATCAAATGTTTTCTGAATGTTTTGCATATTTTCGAGCAACTTAAACATTTAGATTTTCAATATAGAACGAAAGATATTTTGCACATTTTATTTTCATATTTTACTATTTTTTTAAATGCTGATATTTTCTCAAACTTGGGCTTACTGGTGTAGCCTGTAGATTTTGTAATTATCCGGAGAGATAATGTATAATTATTTTTATGTGAAGCTGTTGAAACTTGATAATATTTGTATAAATAATTGTTGTTGAAGACAAATAAGGGACAGTAGGCTTTAGGCCACTATTAGCCTGAATGTTTGAAGGAAAGATTATGTTATTTGTTGTCTTTAAGGAGACTTTCCTTAAAGGTTTTAAGTGTAATACGTTTCTTTTTTGTGAACGAAATTATTAATAAAAAGTTTCTCATATTTTGTAAGATAACAATTTACTGTGTAATGTGCTTTATTTTTCAATTATCCCCCAGAAGTGTATAATCTGCATCAATTTCTGAAATCAAACAGTTGCACAAACACATATTTTTGCAACTGTTGGATTTCTATTTGAAGTAAAAATGTTTTTTTTAAGTTAAGGACTTTCATGTTTTAAAAAAAAAAAAGTATAACTTTTCCTATATTCAATTAAAGCTCTAAGTCTATTCAGTGCTTTTTAAATTATAGGTTGAAGTCTAAAACATATTTAATTTGCAGAATGTAAAATATGTAGCCGGTCATGACAGGGGCCCGGAGGCCTTTTATAATGTTAAAAAACTAATTATGCACCGAAAGCTGAGCAAACATCACTCCTAAAAAGGACTGGCTTTGGTTAAGCATAAGAATACCCAGTACACATTACAGCCTCTTTCACCACAGCACCCTGTTGTCGTCTGGGCTGCTTTTCACTTTTATACAATTCACTTTGTTATTGTGAGGCAAGTAGGATAGATACGGCTGCTATACACTCAATGTGGAGATCTTAGTTTGTGCTGTGAGTTTGATAAGGATATGGTATTTAAAGTGGCCTGAATTCAAAGAAGATATTGACTTTTTACAAGCTTTAATCCTTGATATTTTACTAGATGACTGAACAAGTGCATTTGAGGAGATGCAAAATGCACTAAAAGCAAGAAACATGCAAGAAAAAAACCTTTTTTTGGAGACACAGACACAGCAGATGTTAGTGTCGATCAAGTGTAGTGTTTCATTGCCATTCATTTGTGCAGTTACATTTGTTTCGCAGCAGCAAGGACAGAAATAAGTACAAATAAAACTAAGTAAAAGTAGAAACTATGCAAGAGCAATTTAAAAACTAAATTATAAGGCAAAAGTGACAGTTGTGTGACTATAAGCAGCACATTTAGCAGAGTACAGTGTATGTTAACAAGATATTTATCCCCAACTGTGAAACCAACTCCAGTGAACAGTTAGATTTAGAGAAGAGCTCGTGTTTGATATCATCTTCTCAAAGTGAAAAATCCTCCCTCGCTCTCATTTCAACGCTTCACCATGAAAAATATGCTTCAGTGTTTAAAATCATGTCAGTATTTCATCAGTGACGAGGGGGGTCTTCTGCTTTCACGCCCCCTATAATGTTGTTTGCTCGTCCTGTGACCCTGCAGCCCATCGTCCCTGTCACCTGGCCCTTTGTCCCCCTCGCTGGGGCCACCTTGTATCACATATGGAGGGGACTGGCCGAACCCCTCAGCTCGCTGCATCTCCCCTTAAACACTCTTTTTGTCTGCGTGTCTCCCCCTGAATGGACCATTGTCCCTCGCCCAAAAGGCACCGAGACAAAATCTTTAGTGTTTCAATTCCCGTGATGTTTAATCAGTCCCTGCGACAAATTTATGAGGTTTAACTGCACAATGGTGTTTTAGAGCATCTTGGGGTTTAAGGGTGACAAAGACAGGCTTTTAGAGGTTGCCATTGGTTTTTTAAGTTGGTCAGAGGAATTGTCTGAAAAGGATGGGTTTGTATTAGCCTGCCCATCCTTTAGTTTTACTCACTGGCCTTATACCCGGGGCCCCTTTAGGAAAGTTATAAGGTCCACATAAACCAGGCCACAGGAGGAGGTTTGTTAAGATGTTGAAAATAACATTTAATGCATATTAGGTCCTTATCGCCCTCAGTTACAAAGACAAATTCAATTTTCAAATTGTACCACAGGCATTTACCTTGAATATGCATTTCAAACACTTACGTTTGTCCAAATGTTGGCCTTGGTGTTACAGTTTGTCTTTATCCATTTGCGAACTGTAGGATATTTTCAAACGTTGCAATTATAAGCTATGACGTAAACAAGATATAATGGTTTTATACCAAAACATTGGCTAGTTGTCATACTGAAAATATGTGTTCTTCATGCTGCTTGTTTAAAGGCTCTTTAAGAAAACAGAAGATTGGATGTAGTTAAAATCTCCTTTTACTTCAATGTCATTTTTGTGGTTACATTATTTGGTGTTTAGTAGACCTAACGCAGCTTTTTAGGTCGTTGGTTGTTTGACGTACAACACAACTACTAAATTAGCATTTCATTAACTGGTGTCAGCCTATGAGCTGCAGTATTTATGAAGTGATCTACAGCCTCTGAGCTCCGAGTGGTGTTCTGCAGGTGAACAGCAGCGGGTCAGGGGAGGACACGGTTTACTTTGTAGACTCAGAGTCAGAATACAGCAGCTCAGGTGGCGAAATGTGAACGTGTGGAGGATTCAGTTGATGATAGACCACTATGAAATGTTGAAACTGGTGCTAAATTGATTGAGATGTGACAGATTTAGTATGAAGACAGGGGCGCCGTAAGGGGGTGAAAAGTTAGGACGATTCTAAGGGCCCGTGACTGACAGGGGCCCAAACAATTGTAGAACATTAAGAAAAAAAAATGTAAGTAACCAATGTGATATCTTTTCATGGGGCCCAAAATCCCTGGCGGCGCCCCTGTATGAAGATGAGCAAATATATAGCCCTCTTACTTGACTAAAGTGTTGTCAGCGTTTCCATTTAACTGTTCATTGAGATAAATGGAAAATTATTGACTTAAATAAAGTCAGTGGCAGTAAAACAGTCTATTAGCAGATGAATGTGTTCATACAGTGAGGATTTTCCCACCCTGTGACATACAGTATTTAAGATAGAAGGTAAAAGTATCTTGTGTGTAACAGGAGAAATGACATGACAAGAAAATATCAACATATGAACCTACAATAAGCAGTATCAGAAAGAAACAAAACTTAATCAGCTCTAGTAAGAAAACTGACCATTTTGTTTAGCCTCAGCTATTCAATCAACATACTGTTAGAAACATCTGAGACTGAACGTGGAAACTCCCTAAAGTCACATTTTAATACACAAATGTGTTTACTAATAAAGTTAATGAATATAATAATATACTAAATTGATTGCATGTATAGCGTTTATCCAGTCTTAAGTCAAAGAGCTTTTACATACAGCGTTCACCCATTCATTAAAAAACAGAGGCAGGGTGCCACCTGCTAAAGGAAGCTCACACACACACACACACACACACACACACACACACACACACACACACACACACACACACACACACACACACACACACTCTTATATAAGTATCTTGCCCAAGGATACAGAATCAGAAGAATGCCTTTATTAACCCACAGAGGGGAAATGTACGTTGTTACAGCAGAGAAGCCAGCCATACATCTAACTTGTTGACTTCAGGGGCCGGTATCGAACCCAAAAACTCACTACTTACCGTTCTACCTCACAGCCACAGTCAGCCCTATAATCAGTCTCAACAAAGGTTTTGTAACATCACATTTAGCTGCATGGGGGCTTGAGAAACACACCTTTGAATATACAAAACTGATGCTGGTCATGAAAATGGCACCTGTTGTGACTAATACAAAAAAAATGTTTAGTACGTTTTATATATATTTTTAACAATATCAAAACAACAGCTACATAAACATAAAATAAGAATAATAGTAAAGATGGAAACAAGGCAATGGCAAATAGAGATAACATTACAGGGCAAAAGGGACAGTGCTGTGAGTATGTGCAGCACATTTTGTACAGTGTATGTAAACACCACACTAATACATCATGTGATTAAGTGATGATACCTATCTTGTCTGTAAATACAGTATATGAAGTACATCGATAGTGTTAACTGTAGTGACATTAAGACATCTTTCCCATCTTCACCTGATACTTGAAAGTGATTGTTATGATCCAGCTCTCCACTAGAGGGCGCACTAACACCCTGTATCACTTCTCCCTTCCTGCAGTAAATGATATCTAACGGGGTGATGTAGCTCTTTGGATGGAGGCAGCTGTTGATCCACTAGGGGCCGTGCTTCACTAAAAAGAGAAAACACCACCATGCGTTACTCTCTTTGAATCCCCACTACTCTGCTGCTGCTGCTGATTGGCTACAGAAAAATGGCCTCCGTACTACTATTTGCTCTCTAGTATTTGCCCTCTAATGAGTCAAGTTATTTGTCCCTTTATGATTTACAGTCCCTTTGGATGGAGGGTAAAAGAAAGCGATGAATTATTATTTTTGTATGCAGCATAACTTTTTACATCATAACACTTTCCAAATGTTAGCTGATTGGTCTGTTTTTAGAAATGAATAAGATGTAGTCCACCCTGCCATAACACCCATAAGTGTGATGTTGAAGCTTTACTTCTTAGTTTTCTCACCTTCTTCTCAGAGTCTGTTTTTCTCCTGTAGCTAATGTCCTGCAGAACAAGAGTTGTATAAGATGTCACAATAGAGGAAAAACTCAGAAAAAGTTTTGAGGGGGAAAATCCTTCATTTCTGTCGAGACAAAATGTGGCCAAACCTTTGAGCTGTGAAAATGAGATTTAATAGGGACTGTTTTAGGATGCAGGATAGTATGCAGGCTTTAGTTATTGACCAATGATGGAATTTTCCATTATATTAAAGTGGACCTCAAATGTTCGTCTTCATGGCTTGAATGTAAAACAACTATAATGTTGCATAATTTGATCTATTTTAAACGCCCTTTAAGATATGTGCAATGGAGAAACCTGTGTGGATATTTTTCATGCACATGTTTAGTTAAATTGGTGGCTCATTAGCAGATATAATGTGACCTTTTTGCATTTGATTAATCTATTTTTTTTCCATCGAGGTGCATGGTTGTAAATACAGTGTGAAGCTTTCCCTGTGATGTTTTTTTGTTAACATTTACAGAACATTTATTTGTATTTGTTTAAATGCTAAATAATAACAGTAACTTTCTCCTTTTTATTTTTAATTGCACAAACTTATGTTTCCCCGTGTGAAGCTCTTCTCTGGATTACATCATGCGCCAATCAGTTCATGAACAACAACGTGAAGCCTCGATAACAAAGCTCGGTAGCCTCATACCCGCCACTTCAAAGTGTCCTCATTATTCGGAGGAATTAGCCCGAACATTTGGACTAATTACCACTAATTGTTCATAATAGCCGTGTGCCAGAACAGGGGAAAGGTACTGATTTAGATGATTAAGAATGTCTTGCGAAATGCCGTAATTAAGCCAGGCATAAGCAAGATTTACCTTGGATGCAGAAACATGCTGTAATTTTAATTGCCTGTGATTATATGGCCTGCGAATTATGCGCCTGCACCTCGGCTATCATCCAAACAATTTATTTTAACTGTAATATTTAGCCCTGGACTATAGGATAATATTGCTTAATTAAAGATAATTAAGGCAATGGGACTATATGGATTGTTGTGATGTTGTGCACCGCTCTTTAAATTGGACCAGTGCACCTTTCTGCAAGGCTGCACAGATTATTCTGCCGGCAGCCGTGACATATGCAGCCAGAAGCCGTGAAGCCTGCAGAATACACATCTGCTGCGGGTGATCCGCGTGACAAACTGTCAGGATCTGCAGGTCACTGCTGCTCTGTCTGCTGTGCACAGACCCATAATAGCTTGTTGCTGAAGGTGCATCAGCATACATCTGAGTAAAAGGAAAAATAAACCATTACATTTGGTGTTTTTTGATCCAGTTATAGTTAAAATCATGAAACAAGCAGAGGTTTAGAGTTACAGTGGAACCAAACTGGATCACAATATTACACTTGATTAATTTCTGCTCTGCCACCAGAAGACGCTGTGTTTCTTTAATTCCTCCATAAGGAGAGGCGCAGACCTCTGAGCTGCTGGAGGCATCTGCTGCTGCTACACTGACGTGAGACCTGCCGGCAAGACCTTTACAAAACCGAAATCTAATTATAATTGTTAAAATAAGTGCTTTTTTTTCTTTCTCTTTTTCTTACAGTAGAGTTTCAGCTCCGGTTTGATCCTGGCGTCCACTGATTGTGTAAGTTTCAAGTTATTCTACATTTTTATTCTGCAATATCTAATATCGTATGTTTTGAACCTGAAAAGCAGCAGAAATTATAACCTGGTACCCAAATAATAACCTGTTAAGGCCCTTGGTTTACATTTAAGCACGGACAAAAATGTTTAAAAATTATGTGTTGCTTCTCATTAAAACAAGGAACATATGGAAGGAATATATTAATTTTTTTAAAGTAGAAAAACTTGTGAAAATTGCACATATGATATTAATATTCAAACTAACTTAACGGAAAATACTATACTAATAGTGTTATTACCCCATTGATGGTTTAAGAAAGGTTTTTATTCCTTGTTTGAGGTGAGAAATGTCAGAAAATGTCCCTTTGCGTAAAAGTGTTTTTTGGCTCTAAAACGCACAGAATACTCTACCATTTATTGACCTCAAAGCTGTTCACAAGGAGCCAAAATCTTGTATAGTTCCTGTGTAACAATTATAACTGAGTTTTGATTGAGTTAAACTGTTATGCTCCTTGAGCATTAAGGCAAGATGCTATGAGGCTACCTGCGTCGTGCTACAGGAGAGTACTTGAACGCCGTTAACTTCACATGAGAGTCTCCACTCTCTCCTTCTCCACTCTATTTTTTTATTTTGTTGTTGTGTTTTTTTTAGCACATCTTTTATACGAGTGTGTGCATCTGAATTTAAGGTAACACGCTGCTTGCGTCCAATGATATCAAAAGGAGAAAAAACGAGGGGGGTTAATCATTTACTCACCCACTTAACACGCGGATGTGTATTTATTTACTTATCAGTATCAGTCAATTTCCCTCCCCGCAAGTGCACTTTTGCATGTCTGAGTACGATAAGGCATAACACAAACAATCCTGCAATCACTGGAGGCCTCTCATGGCCATTAAAAGTCAGTAGTTCAACTGAGGAGTGGTTCTCCAACTCTCAAGTCCATATAGGCCTCCTTTCATCAAGAGGTCCTCGTAAACATCACTACAGTTAATAAAGTGTATTGTGGTCAGTGCAGTCCCAAGGTGCAGCGCTGTGTTTATCAGCCTCAGCAGCAGCTCAGAGACCCCAAACGCAGCAGCTGCAGCAATCCCTGACAGCCAGCATTACTGATCATGTACAGCGCATATGTTATTGTCAGTGGGAGGAGAGCACATGTCTTGTAAGTGAAATTACGCTCGGCGAAAGGAGGCAAGAGCTGTTTTGTATTGTTGCCGATGCCCCGCCTCTGATGGTAGCCTTAAACCTGGCACCCAGCTAAAACAAACCAAAGCCAGCACCGAGCTCCCACTCAATCCAATTAAGGCGGACTTGAGGCTCTCTCCTACGTGTTCATCTACCAGGATCGACGTTGAGACAACAGGAACCAGAGGGGCTTTGGCCAACAAAAAAAAAAAAAGAGAGAAGGAGAGATTGCCTTGCCTTCTAATTTCTCCCTCTCCAGCCCCAGAACAATGTCGATGAGCCCTAAGCATACGACTCCTTTTTCTGTTTCCGATATCTTGAGTCCCCTTGAGGAGAGCTATAAGAAAGTAAGTATGGAGAATAACAACTTGGGGGCACCTCTCACTTCTTACCGGCAGCCGCAGGTCTCTCAGGCGGCGATGCAGCAGCACCACATGGGCCATAATGGGACTATGTCTGCGGCTTACCACATGACTGCGGCAGGTGTTTCCCAGCTGTCACACTCGGCCATGGGGGGCTACTGTAACGGCAACATGGGCGACCTGCCGTCGTACCAGGACGGCATGAGGGGCAGCACCACGGCCACCGGCTGGTATGGAGGCAACCCAGACCCTCGCTTCTCCTCCAGTGAGTATCCTGCACCTGCTTTTGACTTGTGTTGAGGGTGGATAATGCTGGGAAGCAGATGTATGTGCATGCTTCGTTGTGTTTCTGTCACCTGTGCTCTAAAGTGGGCACTCTAAGTAATACTGTAGTTTATATTTCACCCAATATGTTTTAATTAAATTACAAGGGCGAAGCAAAATCAGGCATTTCATCTTTGGCTTGCAAGATCTGGAACAAATATTAATATAGGGATAAATCATGCCGAAAATATACCAATATCTTATTTAAGATATTGTATTTAATGTATTATATTTATCACATTAATCAAATAATTACTGGCTGTCAATCGTGAGCTATTGCTGCAATGTGTGCCCTCTGGCTTGAATGGTATAGTTAAGATAATAAATTAAACGGACTTTGACACGCATTAGTTTGTTTAATGGATAAGGGCACCTGCCACTACAGGAATAATTTCAAAACTAATTTTTACTCCATTGAAATAATCTTCAGGGTTGTTATCTCATGAATGCCACATTATAACATCCATAAAAAAACAATCGAATCTGGATTTCAAAAATGAATTTACATGAAGTTTTCCACATAAAGACAGAATTATTTGTGCACACTTGTTGCGCGTAAAATCAGTAATTTCATTGTATTTATTTTTTCGTTTTTTCCCCCTCAGTTTCTCGCTTCATGGGCTCGTCGTCGGGCATGAACATGGGCAGCATGGGCAGCCTCGGCTCGCTGGCAGATGGTAAAGGCATGGGCTCCCTGTCCAGCACCCCGAGGAGAAAGAGACGGGTCCTGTTCTCCCAGGCGCAGGTCTACGAGTTGGAGCGGCGCTTCAAGCAGCAGAAGTACCTGTCTGCGCCGGAGAGGGAACACCTGGCAAGTATGATCCACCTCACCCCGACCCAGGTGAAGATCTGGTTTCAGAACCACCGGTACAAGATGAAGAGGCAGGCTAAGGACAAAGTGTCCCAGCAGCAGATGCAGCAGGACGGCGGCTCGTGCCAGCAGCAGCAGCAGTCCCCGCGGAGGGTGGCCGTGCCGGTGCTGGTGAAGGATGGGAAGCCGTGCCAAGGAAGCGGCCACACGCCCACATCCTCCGCGGGGACCCTGCACCAGCAAGGGGGCAACAATGTCATGATCATGTCCAACAACTCGTCCGGCCTCGGGCAGCACCAGAGCCAGCAGGTGGGCAGCACGGGCCACTCTCCGGACCTCGCGCCGCACTCCTCCAGCCCCCCCTCCCTGCAGAGCCAGGTGTCCGGCCTCTCCCACCTCAACCCCCCCGGCGCAGAGTACGGCTCGGCCCTGCAGTGCTCGGCCCTGCTTTACGGCAGGACGTGGTGACAGGCACCGGCTGTCATTTAAAACCTTCTATTTAAAGAAAAAGTAGGCCTACATTTCTTTTCTTTCAAGACTCGGCAAGTTTCACTGTAAATGTGCGAACCTGAACAAGAACAAAGTCTTGCATTTTCACCTTTCTGGAAGAATGTGACTTATAACGGAAGGAAGAAGGGGAAAAACATTTTTGACCAGAAACTGCGGAAGTCTTGGGATTTATTTATGTAAATTATATTGAGACAAAAGAAGTGATATAGGCCGCAGTATTTGGGGGGGGGAAGTGAACCTGAACAGTGACAATGCTGTTAAACCCCCCCCCCCCCCACAAACACAAGACTCTGATTTATAATAGAATTTAATGTAAGCCGTAGATTTAGCTTGTATATTTCTGTAAAAGGTTTTAGCTATTTGTTGTACAAAGTTTTTGACGCAATTGTTGTCGTTTCATTGGTATTTGTACGTTTTATTTCTTTGTAACTTATATAGATATTTGACTTACTACAAAACAGTCCTATTAATAAATTATGGAAACAAGGCAGTTAAGGTTTTTTTTGTGAAATATGTCAACAAATGCGGTGTAAAACATGGCCGAAATGTTCCTTTGGGAGGAAACACAGAAGAGCAAAAGTGAAACCATGCGATATTATTATTACCAGGCTACTAATATTAGGATTATTATTTGCTCGGTTTTTATTAGGGGTGATTTTCTTTGGTTTTTAGCGAATCTTTATTGATTCTTTTAGTGAGAACATTTTAAAGATACCCATGTCGCCAAATAGTTTCAGGTTTGGCATGAATGACTAAATCAACACACAGGCTCTTATTCTGACATGCCAATTAAACTATGGGGCTATTATTCTGTTTTATTTTCTGACAAATCACACACCGCTTATCGTTGCAGACTGCAGCTCACACAGGCAGAGCAAACGGAGCCTATATGAGCTGTTTCTTTTCTCTTTCTGTTGGACTGTGAGTCAGAAAGGTGAGGTCTTTCGGCTCCCAACATCAAACACAAACGCTGCTCAAAGAAAAAGCTTATCGAGGAAAGCCCTGACCAAACAGCGCGGTATTCTTCGGGGCTATCAGCTGGTTTATCAATAATCAATCATGGGAATTGAAAGGAAACGGAGAAAGGCTGTTTGTGGCCGCGGTGTCAATAACAAACCAGCACAAACATTTATCTTAAAGATTAGACTTTAACCTGTTTTAGGCCGTTTTAATACTGCCAATGTTTCTTCTTTCTTTCTTTTTAAACGGCCTCACACAACCAGTAATTTATTTCTGCTAAATTGTAGGCTCTGTTTATAAAAGCTATAATAATCATCAGGGGCTATTCTCCCGCCAACTAATAGCTCAATAGGTATTAACTGTAAACACTGGCGTTGCTAAGATACGGAGATAACGACAGGTGATTTACGTTTACGGCTGAAAATAAGTGTTTTTAATCCCGTGTTGTTGCAGGTCCTAGAGCTATAATGTCACATATTATTTTTGGTCTGAAAATAAGCAATCTGTCCAAAATGAATCTATGTATTTATATTTTATTTTCAGTCCTAAATGTCTCGTATTTATAAAAAAAAAAAAAAAAGTAGGCCTTAACGAAGATTTGTAACAAATAGGCCTATTCCTGGACTTGTATCGGCTGTTTTGAGAATCATGATTTATGTACACGGACTATTTGTTTCAACGCGTGAGCTTTTCAGAGGCAATGTGGCCTTTCTGACCCATCATCTTACTTATTTCAGATTTAATCAAAACGACTTGTTTTGAGGTCTTAGTTAAGGCTAAAAATAAAAACAGAAACACCGCTTAATCGGCTGACCATCGCTCAACCTAAAAAATACGTAGGCTAGTTTACCCAAAAAGGTATAAGGAGAACCCAATGATGTCGAAAAGTGCCTACCGTGGATCATCGCTCAGATGCAGCTGCCCCCAGGCCTGTTTGCACCTGACTCCCCTTGTAATACCTGATTCCTGTCTGTTTGCTGCAATTTTAATCCATTATATTTAATGATAGGCTATATGACCTACTGCTCTATCTGGTAACCCTTTAGTTTTTGCATTAATACAACCTGGTGTAAATTCTCGTGTTTATTTTTTAAAGGAATCTTAAAAAATCATCACAGGTTTGCTTTTGCCAGCAAATGTAGGATGATATTATAAGCATGAAGTGATTTTTATTTCAGTGAATAATTCTGGACTTGTAACTTTAAAACCAAAACTATTTATTGCACAAATATTATCAAGATAAATGTGATTTTCCATTTTAATAGGAAACTTCTCTAATGTGCGTGTACCACTTTAAGGCAGCAGCAGATCTTCAGGCCACCAGGCAGCCACCCAAAAAGCCCTTTTGGGGACTTTAAAGTGAAATCTCCCCAGCATCAGAAACTATCTTCTATTAGGTATTTGGCAGAGCTGGTTTTGTTCGGGAGAAAAGTGAGAAGTTTGGGATTACATTACCATGTCTTTGGCGCGGTGTGTGGTCTTTGTGTGCAGCTTGTAGCTGTTGAGAATGACTTGTTGGAAGCGTGTGTGCTCTCATCGCTCTCTTTTGTAGAAACCAACTGAGAAACTCCCAAAGTCCTCCTGGCTTTATGGTGGCTGGTCTCCGTGAACCCCGAGCAATTAGTCCCTAATCTCAAGGTAATCATATTTGAGTTAGTGACTAGCTGTTGAATTTTATTCGCCGATTTAGCTTCAATATTACTTCTGGGTGATGTGTGGCATCCAAAAATCCTGGTTCGTGTATCAGTGGCATGTTGAGAAATAATTGTAGGGACATCAAACATTTGTGCGTATTGATTCATGCTTCAGTCATTTCCACAAGATTTTTCAGTGGCGTCTAAAAGCAAAACAAATTGTCGTTTTTAAGAAAGAAATAAGATATTCATAACCACTAACCACGATTAAGTCGTTTTGTTCATTTAAAAAATTGTGTTTTTATTAACGAATATAAAAAATTGCTGTTTTTCTACAGTACGTTTTACTGCTGTTAAATTCTCAGTACATTTTGGGGAATCAATGCTTATACCCAAAATGCACAAAATACTACACCTTTTTATTCATAAAACTGCCTGAAGATGAATATGTTTGCAATATTACGCGTTTGCACATCCAATACGTCAATTATCTCCAACTTTAATATATGGTAATATTACATATAGGCCTATGTAGGGGGAATTACAAAAAATACACTGATACAAAAAATCTCTTCGTTCATTTCGTTGATTAATTGGAATTCAAGGTTTAAGTGGGATTTCCTGACATTCCTATTGATGAATATGTAATGAAAACATCACGCAGACGTGTGTGGCGTTAACAGTGCATTGTGATTAGGTCCTTAAACATTAAATAAATAGAGAAATCTACTGAAAGTATTGACTTTCAGAGTGTCTTAGCTTTTCATTATTTTAAAGATCCAAGAGCTGGACTTGGGTGCTGTCCACGGTGCTGAAATATATGTAAATAAAAAACCAGCACAAATGTTAACCAGAATGTGTATCTTTATTATGTCGGTTGAATAATAATTTGACTGGTTTTTACCTTAAGAAAATCTAACAAATGTTTATAATTCTTCAGAGCTTTTTCTTCAAAACAGAACACCTTTTTTTTTTTAAACCACACCACTCTCGTTCCTCTTTCTTAAGTTCCTAAACATTTCATAGCAGCAGGCCAAGGCGTTGATGTGCAACACAAATAGGACAATTACTCAACTGCAATCACCCCCTTTGGTAAATGTTATTGTCAGCTAGCTGCAAAAATCTTTAATTGTCCTACGTTTATCTGGTTCTTCAAGCCATTGTTAAAAAAGCGCAAACGAGGGTCATTTGTGAGCTGAAATACTTTGCATGCAAAGCGGAGCACACGATGCTGTAATACTTGACCTTTCAGCATAATTGTTGCAGGCATGAAATGCAGCATTCAGAGCTCGCTGAGTGGAGTCCTTTCTCTCTCCTCCCTCTGATGAACAAAGCGCATTTTATACATCTTCGGTGTATTTGATTTTTTTTTTTAGGATTTTTTCTTTTGAAGGCAATGTCTCTGGGACTGGCTGCAATTTAACTTCATTTCAATAATACTGCTCGGGCGAAACAAACGGCACAAATCACAAGATTTCTCAATTCAAGACTTAACAATGGACTTAGCATCCCAAAAAAAGCTGAAAACATGCAACAAGGTTTCTTTATAGTTTTGACATGACAGGCCTTTAACTAAGGATTTTGGTTTGAAATTCAAAAAGATTTTAAAATATAGAAGAATCTCCCAAAAAACTAACATTTTATATTGTATAGTCTTCAGACCTGCAATGATTATTTAACAACAAACAGAGTAGCCCAAAATCTAAGAGATGGATGGAAACAGTATTTTACACATTATTTAAACTCATAAAGATCTAAAACAAATATATATATAAAAGCAAATATGTGAAGAATTTGTTTTGAAATGTTGAATATAACTGATCCTCTTCATGTGGAGCAACAACAAAGAAACAGAATAATTTAATGACAATATAAAATTCAACTGAAATCTAATATAAATGCATTCTGTGATATTATATAAGGAACAATCAGCTATAAACTCTTTCTTGGTCGTGGTTAATCTTATTCTTTATACCTAGTTTTATTTGCACAATAATCTAGCAAATGTTATATAATTGAAGTGTTCATAACTCTGGTATTCTCCTCCTGATGCTTTTATAGTAAACCCATACACTTGAAAGAAGAAAAACGCCTCCCTCCTTCTTTTGAGGAGCCAAGCAGAAGTTAGAAATAAAATACATCACATGACTGAAGCTTTAGATACTCTGAGTGACTCTAAACATGCAGGGTGAGTCAGGAGATAAATCAAATCAACATTGGGATACAAAGTGTGTGAGGCTGCAGTAGAGAGCTAGCTAGCCACTAGCTTACACTAAGATGGGACCACAACCAAAATATTTCCTACGTTTTAGAAAACTTTTTTTTTAGAATGCATCAAAACATAAATGATGTCTCCACACAGGGTAACATTATCGACAACTGTAACTTTCTTCTTTCTTTAAAGTCTTAAAGATTTGGTACTTACAAATTACACTTCGTAAAAGTCTTCAAAGCATATTTTCATGGCCTAAAATTGAGAATTAAAGCAGTAAATGTGGACCCACAGCCTGGTGGGATATCTAAAACAAAAAAACAAGTGGTCCATTAACTGATCCCTGTGGGGCCTCATGTTTGATGAAGTGGATCATAGTGAGAGAGACTGTTTCCTGATGAACATTCAGATTTAGTTTTGTTACAGAATCAGTAACTGTTCTCGTCACAAACACCAGCTTTTTGAGCTGTAAACTCGTTTTTAGGCATAATAAAAAATGAAAATACAATGGCGGTCATATCTTTCCGCCTTTGATCTGTTTGTTCCATCTTTATCCCAACCTGTTATAGAAGGTCTTTAGTCGTTAAAATACCGAATGTAAATTAAATTAGGGCTACATTCAACATAAATAGTCCTAAGATCCTTTTTTGGTTAAAAATAGTAAAGGATACTATGATACATAATGCCAAATTACTCTTCCCTCCAACAACACACACTTCTCACCTTCCTAACTTTCACTCTTGACAATGACACCCATTGGTCAAAAGGATTTAGCAGGCAGAAAGACCTGTTAGTGCAGAATTAATCATAGAGGCTGAGCGAGCTGGTTAAGTTTGTAATTCTCATCTCGATGGAAACCTCATGATCGTTTACGTACAGAAATAAAGTAATATCCGCTCTATTAGGCCAAACAGGGCAGTGATACTCAAACCCTTTCGGTGAGTTGTTTCCTGAAGATGAATGACACATTAAGTGACCTTAACATTGCATGAATGGAGGAAAGAACTTTCCTCAGCAAAGTGCTCCGGATAACTTAGTAATCCGCTATATTTAAAAAAAAATGTGATATACATAAGGACATTTATGTAAAGTAAAGAATATTTCACATGTAAAAAAGGTGGGCTATTTTGGATTAGTTTAAATACCAAATGTTCTTTCAAATTCTTGAAACATTGTTTTACCAAAAATGTCCTCACAAACTCAGTCAACAACAGATTTTGCCCAAAAAATATTATCGGCCATGATCAATCACTTTTGTGCAACCTATAAAAACTGCAGAGCTACCACCTCAAACTGGTCTAAATGGGGGCAAACTGTTATATGCCCTGCACAAAAAAAACCTCCTCCATTTGTTTACATTATTTTAAAACATGTTATAACCCCATTTACCGTCAGACATGAGCATGCATGGCCTGCAACGTGGAATAACTACAGGTTACATACAAAAGTGTTGCTGTTTTAAACTCAATTAGGAACTATAGAAGGTCCTCACAAGGATAGAAATGTAAGAAATGCATGTGTGTTTGTGTGCTGGTATCCGGCTAAATGTGTGTGTGTGCTGCTGTGTGGCTAAATGTGTGTGTGTGTGTGCTCCCGTTAAACATGGCAATTAAAGGGGACCAGACTGAAACTGAGTTGTCATGTCTGTGTACAGTAGCAGCAGGAGTCCTTTAGAAACCAACGAGCCATCACTAACCCCGTTAACACCAAACCCTCCACACCGACCCGCTGCTCTCTAGAGGCCTGCAGCAATAACTCTGAAGGTCTGAATAGTCCAAGGCTATCCCTTTCAAATGGCAAGACCTTAAGTGAATTTAAATGAATCTGCATGACATCAACATGAGGGCACTTAAGATATACACATTATATAATACCTTTAACATAACATCCAGAAAAGTTTAACTTTAAAAGTTATAGGCAACATAAAGAGAGATGGTGGGAAGGGCATTTACATAGTGCCTCTGTGTTCAAAGTTTATACTTTTACATCCCTTATTTCAGAGGAATAATACAAATGTTAATGTTTACATCACGAAGAGTATTCATTACATTACATGTCATTTGTTAGACGCTTTTATCCAAAGCGACTTACATACATTCAGTACTGTGGACAATCCCCACAGGAACAATTTGGGGTGAAGTGTCTTGCCCAGGGACACAACGACATGCTGACTGCAGTGGGACTCGAACTTGCTACCCCCAGATTTGAAGTCCAGCACTCTATCCACTGAGCCACAGTCGTATTCCAGTTGTAGTTAGAAGAAACTATACACTTAAGACGTAAAATGACCACATGCTACATATATCTATTCCCACTGATTGAACTACTCAAAATAGTGGTTAAAGTTTACCCAATGAGCCAAATATAACACCACCTCTTAAACATGAATACATTAATAGAAACTATCCGAGTGGATCATTCTGCATGATGAATAGAATATGCAGTCTTTTCCAAATTGGTAAAAAAAAAAAAGGTGTGATTTTCCATTTATTAGCCTATGCATTTGACTCTATTTACATATAGATACAAAAACACAGAAGCAAGCATATAGGCTTCCTTAATCCCCCTGCTGTTCACCAGTGACTTCTCTTTGATGGCTTCATACTGAGATTTCCTGCCTATACAAGTTGCGCAGGCGACAGAAACAGATATATTAAAAAAAACGTAAAACCCAACATATAGCACACATTGGCATTACTTCTTGGTGATCTTACTATTAATTGAGTATACGGGGGTCAGGAAACCTGGGCTGTGCTCTTGGCTTAATCTTACTGACCACACTATTCTCATTGCCAAACTTAAAGGGTCTGGTATTTCCCCATTTAGCTTTTGCTTAGACACTGTGTATAATAACATTATATGGTGTCCCACAAGGGAGTTACTTGGGTCCTCCCTTATTTTCCTATTTTTACGTATATTTACTATGTGTTGATAAAATGCAGATCATGGCTACATTTCTCTAAAACAATAACACCATCTCACTTGTATTTTCCTTATCATTGCTTTTGGAACATTTTTGATATACTTGTATTTATGTTTTTGCTATACATTTGGGACCATTTGTGGTTTTTAAGCTTCCATTGGCAAATGTTTATATGCATAGTTATGTCTCATTCTGATCTTTTATTTTTAGTTGATTTTATCTTTTTTATTGATAATGTTTTTGTTTTTGTAATAAGGGTAAGGATCGTTTTTTTTATTAGATTATTGTGTGTGTGTTTGTGAACCCTTAGGGAGAATATTGTCACCACTTTGTAAAAGCTTATCAAATATAGGATAATTGATAATTTAGAGAATTTTATATAAACAAATACTATATATATTGTTTGGTGAAAGTAAATCCTGAAAAGCCAACATTAATATAAATATGTAGTTATATATATTGTTCTTTATTTGCTTCGTACCATTAGCATAAAAGGCTACCATTTTAAAATGACCTAAAAACAATTAGTAATAATTATTTTAGTAAATTATAAAGACTTTAGAAACGCTCCTAGTAAAGTGGGGAAACTTGGACAAACCACATGGTTCCCCAGTCAGTCCATTCTTCAGTGTGAGTGAATAGAGGGGTATGTCTCTGCTGACTAAAAAAGAATTCCTTGAATGTTGCTTCACAATAAGCAATCAAGATCCCAAAGGCTAGACATTTGACAGCTTAATGAGTTCAGGCAGCAATCACTTGGCCAGGCCCATTTTAACCCGAGCATCACATAGCCTATGAGCTGAGCTGAGAACATGCACATTTAACTCAGTAAAGGCGCACATAACTACAGGTTCATAAAAACACAGGGTGGAGGTGGGTGTAAATTGGTCCTGTATATTAGGACCTGTTGAGACTTCCATGTTTTGTTCAGCAACCGGGAGGAGGGGTGATATTTGCCCCGTAATGAAATATGTCATTACGAGGAATTCATGTGACACAAAAGGGCGACAGTCAAAAATTGCCCCACTGCTGTTCAGTAATTACATAGTTTGCCCTGGCAGCGCCTTCAGGCAGGTGGCTAGTCCATCATGCAAATGGCTTGGCTGTGCCGACATAATTAGCCACTGCGAGCCGCTTAAATTAACAATTAGCTAACATGCAATTCTGTTCACAACTCCGTAGTTCTCTTTTTAGGGCCAATTGTCACTGTATGTTATTCCGGTTGCTGAATAGCTCAGTAGAATATAGCCTATGTGATTTCTTACTTGGTCAATTTACAGGCTAAACGAACTGCAGAATCGGGGTTTATATCCTAATCCCCCATAAATAAAGAGCATGCTATATATGTGCTGCATTATGTTAAACACTTAGCGTTAAAAAGCCCATAACAGGCATCTCAGGCAGGCTGACAGGCAGCTCAATAAAGGGGTGTCAGGTGTTGATAGTAAAATGACAGTTTAACAGAAAACAGCAGCAGTAAGTGGGAGTGAATCGGACTCGGAGACCACATGCTGCGTCTCAGCCAGCCCAAAAGGTTCTGCTTTTCTAACCTCTCCACTGATCCCCTTGCAGCCGGCGTCCTAAACACCATTGCCTTACTGCAGGCCAATCACGGCCCACCCACTCTCTCATTATTCTCGCTGCCCTCCGACATGACACGGGAACAAAGTAGACATTAAGCAACATTAAACCCGGGGATGGGAGTAGTCAGGAGCCCGTTATCTGTTAATGAAGGAAAACACATGCGGAGCGATACACATAGAAGGTAATCAATAGAGAGGCTGGACAAAGAGAATCGGAGCAGCCCAAAAAAAAAGAGAAATGCAAATCAATTAGAATCGTTGTTTGCTTTGAAACCGTTGAGTCTATTTCCATTAATTACATGTTCATTAAAAGTAATTCGTCTAGGCTACACAGCAACAACAGTTGTCTCCTCCCTTGGCCTTTTTTTAGGGAATGATGGACAAGACACTGGCTGGGATCCAAGTCCCTTTTTAAATTGTTTAATCTAACTCAGTGTTAAATGAGTTTAAGGCATTTGTATTTATCTCAAAATGGCCATGTTTTGGTCCATTTAATACGGCTTAAAAAAACTCCATGTTGTCCATGGTTATCATTCTAAAACAATTTATGTAACACTTATATTCACGCTCATTTGTTTTAGACTGCCCACTTGCTTTTAAAAACCAGCACTCTGTTGTTTGACTGAGTGTTGTGTTAAAATGTCATGTTTCTCCATCATGATCAGTATGCTATCTTATCTCCTTTTTACACAATCAGAGTTGCTTTTACCAAAGGCCCACAACCTCTTGTTGGTTGCTATAGCATTTTCAAGCACCATTCTGCTAAATCCCAACCCCCACATAGACCTGCTCTGCACACTTGTAATAAATTATCCTCAAGTGAAACGACTAAAAACGAGCTGGACCAGATCCGGACAGGGCCACTCTACTGAATCACAGCTCGAAAACATTTTTATTTTTGTGTGACCCCCAAAGCTTTTATGCATGTGTCTGGGTCTTTCAGTGCATACCCTCAAAGCCTGCCCTCTCTAGTGGCCTACTGTTATTGCAGCTCTTATCCACCTGCTTATCACTGATGTTATGCAATCATTTTGAAACAGACAAAATCTGTAGGCGGCTGGATGCATCTCATGCAGAGCGTCCTCCTTATCCTACAGCCTGAAGTGCAAACATATGCGTCTGCAACGGCAGCGAGAAGAGCACTGATTTGTGGATTAATTAAACATTGCTCGCCCAAAAATGCTCCCTAAAAGCACACGTTCACAATGCCGTACCACCAAGTTTAGTGGTGAACAAGTGGAAATTTGAATCAGCCTCTTTATTCTATGAGCCTCATCTGTTACCAAATTGAATGCAGATTGAAAATAATTTTCCAGCTCTTGACTCCAGCTATTCACGGCTCTCTGAATTGGTTTTTCTACTCTCACATTGCCACACAAATGTAAATAAAGGCATTTAAGACTTGATAACATATTTTAAATGATTGCTTGGTTGTCAGTTAAGGATGCTGTCTAATGTGCATAGAGAGATCAAAGATCACACAGTGTTAAGTATTGTAAATTGATTTATATAATGAATGAATAATGAAATATTATATTGGTTATCTGGATTGTATTAATGTTACAACTTATAAGTGACGAATGATGAATAGATTGTCTTAGATCTTTATTTTATATTTTGCGGCAGCTTTCCACTGCAGTTTTATGATTTTTTTAAATACCTTAACATATGTACAAATCAAAAATCTGCTAACCTCATTTGCGCTCAGTGGTTTCCCCGTGCAGGACCAGTGCCTGCTGGGTTTTGGCAGGAAATCAATACAGGGAGGGAAAAGCTGTTCTAATCATCTGTACATTTACCATCACAATCAACAATCAAAGCCAAGACCTGAATCTTTATTTGTAGGCCTGAACGGAACAATTTTCCCACTGTGAAAGGCAAGCTAAATTAGAACCCTTGGTTCCTGTTAGTAGCTCTTAATGGCTCTGATTTGTGAACTGCTAAATGAGGTTATGTAAATTGATCCTGAATGTAGGAAGAGGCCCCCAGGTGACAGGTGCAGCCGGCTGGAGGGGGGGTGGTGGGGGGAACGCTGTCACGAAATAAGGAGGGAGGAGGTGGGGTGGGGTGATACAGGGAGATTTTATATTTGTAGGGCAACCGGGGGACAGATTTACAGACTGAGGTGAGACAGGTTGTCTGATTGAAAGTGCTATATGTATTAAAACGATCAAGTTAATATTCATAAGGATTTAGCAACACATACACCAAATATAGAGGTGGAATATAGGCTCATTTGCTTATGTATTAAATACTATTTTGATGTTTAAACTGAAATGTACTACTAATTTACCAACAACAATATAATACTTGAAACATATATGTTAAAAGTTATTTGGTTTTTAAGTATTTAAAACATTTTATAATGCATTCCAATAATGTATTTATTGGCAGATATTTGTTCTTATTAAATATGGAATGAAATCGTTGTTACAAAAAATTACTTCATGTTGATATAATGCAATGTAGAGACGTTAAAGTACACATACAATCACTTATACACTTTGAGCCCAAAGCATATGATCGGATAATATGTAATGTATTTATACGGACTGTAGCAAAAACGTATTAAAAAAAAAGCAGCTTCACCTCAAACATGTAAATATTAAAATGCTGCCTATACTATTAAGTAGAGATACTCAAAAAGTTGAATATAATATTCTGACAGGGCCTTTTCTGCTGCATAAAGACTATTCTACTTTTGTTGCTTTAAGTACCTGCTAAAACGTTTGTACTTAAAATGTCCTGCTAAGTAAAGTGTCTACTTTGCAAAATGTGCATTTACAGCCATTTGTACATTACATGCTTCTGCATAACATCAATTTCTGATTTGTTTTCTTTCAGTTATCTCATGTTTTCATCGGTATGTCTGGCTCTGGCAGACGGCCATGTTTCAGACGCGTCTCCACAGCTCTCACTGAGGATGTAATAACAAGAGAACTATCAACATACAGCCTCTCAGGGAAAGACGGCTGAGTGACTGAAGCACTCTGAATCACCGCACTTCACTCCGGCCATTTAGACTCTGCTGGTTCCTGTCCAAGCTCGGGACAGTCTTTCGACCTGAGGAGTGAGTAACTAAGTATAACATGTACTTTTTTGGGACATAACTGAACATTTCAATGACAAATGTGAAACTCAAAAAACAAATTGTGGTTCAAGAGGGTCAAAATCCGAGGCAACTAGCAAACTGCATACAAACTTAGCTCCACCTCTACAAGCCACATTAATATACTGCACAATTATCACTAATCCAACTATATAATGAGTATGCATATGTATGTGGTGTGTACAGTGTATGCATCTCTAGTCATATTCATTGATACATTGCATTTGTACTTTTTAGCAAGGTTTTAAATGCAGGACTTTGAGTTGAGCGAAACATATGAGATGGCCTTAAAGTGCTTGGAAAGAAAAGTAATATGTCAACTTTATAAAAGCTAGTCAATTAGCCTTTTTATGATATTTTCACCACTATCACTGATGCTGTGTTAGCTCACTAATTTAACATATGTGTCATGTTGTTTTTGCCATTTGTGTGATGTGAAGCAACAGTATAAGGTCACATGACAGAGTTAAAGTTAATGGAAAACAATTCGCCTCTTGAATCTCTCCATACATGCAAGGGAACCTGTTTTAAGCTGATTAAGTACATAGTAATGAAGTAATAGTGGCTTTGCATCTTCCTCTTGCTGATTGGAAATGTGTCACGAACAGCAGTGTGCTGCAGTAAAAGCCAGTTAATAACTTTATGAGGATCCTTAGCGCTTTGTCCATATCATTAATGCTCTTCACAGTCAGAAGTGGCTTAAAGCAATAAGCTGCCTGCCTACCCCTGTGGCTAACTTTGACTGCGTTAAATAGGAGTGTGGTGTTTTTCCACATAACGTTCACTCACTGAGAGTTACGTGAAGCTTTGCCTGTGTAAGCAGTAAAAGCCTTTTTCTGTCTTCATTTAGTCAGTCCTGTCTTGCAACACGTTTTTGGCAATGTTGGCGAGTTGTTCTGCCTCAAGAAATCACAACAATCAAATATATAATCATGGAAATTCACTGTCACAAGAAGATGAATCCCACTCACTTTGGTGATTCCCTAGTTTTTCATGTAGCTGGTTGACATTTTTTGTTAAGATTCTGATAAATGTTCTAATAAATAACCATTTCCCTTAACCATCAAGGGGGGAGTTTACCTTACTGCAATAGGCTACTTTAGTTTAGTAACCAATCTATTTACATTCATGCTAGCCTGCACTGGAGCATGCGTTGTGTTAAGCCACATGTGTCAAACTCAAGGCCCGGGGGCCAAATCAGGCCCTTGGTGGATTTAATTTCGGCCCACAGGATAATTTTTAATTACTATTAGATCTGGCCCGCCGGTATATTGCACGCACACCTTCACTCAATCCTGAGGATCTCCTCCGCTCAGAGCCTGACCCCAAACATTGATGAACTTGCACCCAAGATGAGATGCCAAGTATCTGGCTTGAACTAGCATCACAGAGCAGCACACTGAGTTTCAATGGATGTTTCCTTCTGCACTTTCTTTCTTGCGACAACAGGGCATGTTTGTTTTTTTCTTTGAGGGAAATTGTTTTTTTGAAGCTGTTGTTGGCCTGTGGATGAATGTAATCATAAGAAATGACTGAGGAAAATCTGTAGATAGAGCCATAAGAAATGAATGCAACTGATTATTTAATGCTTAATGTTGTTTTTATAGGCAATCATTTAAAGGGGACCTATCATGCAAAATGCACTTTTGTACATCTTTTATACATGAATATGTGTCCCCGGTGTTCCAGGGAACTCACCAAGTGTCAGAAAACACAACCCTCTCTATTTTCCTCCATACCCAAATCTCTAAAAAAGGGGCTGCAACGGATCTGATAAAAACTGATCCAGATTTGAACACTGTCCTGACGTCAGGACGGTGGCGCTACGGCTATTGGGCCAACTCCACCAATCAGGAGGAGACAGCCACGGCCATTGCCGTTCGAAAGCGCTGGAGACGCTGTAGTACATATGCCAGGCCTGTAGGTGGTGCTGTTCTCACTGAATCTGCCCTTGCAAAAACAGAGCTAAAAAATGTCAAATTGAGCAAAATGAGGCATGGCTAAAATGCATGATCTGTTTGGTATTTTGAAAAAAAAAAAAGTATAAATATGCCTTATATAGGTATGGTCCTACACTCAATTATTCAAATATAGCATGATAGGTCCACTTTAACTTTTCTCAAATAGTTAAACTTCTGACCAAATACCTACCGAACAATAGGCTGCTGGTCATAACATTCCCATAGCCCTCAGTTGTACTGTGTTTTTTGCTAATGTTATTTATAATATAAGTTCATTTTAAATGTGCATGTTTGCATTTTAATTGTAAGCATATTAGCAAGTCGATATAAGCGTTAGGCTTAAAGCATTGCAGTGCCAAAGTCCAGACTTAAAGAGCTGCTAGCATACTTGAGTTTGAATAATGTATTAACCAGGCATTTCATCACATTTGATCCAATGTGATGTTTTCCTGTTTCAAGGTAAACTCTTGATTCGTTTCTCATAATAAAATATGTAAGTTAAATTCATTGGTTGATAATTATTAAAAGCAGTATTTCTAGATGTTCGGTGGCTGTTTTGAGCCCAGTCTCAAGGCCACAGGAGAGAATACATTTAATTATTCCTCTCTCAGTTAAAAGAGACAAAAACCTTCCCACTGAAATCCACTTGCCTCTCTGCATTGTGCTCCCTCTCTCCCCTGACCCTCCCGTCTGGCCTTTACTCTGTCTCATGCTCTGTCAACATCATCTGCTGCCGTGGAGCAGACAGGCTCAAAGGACGACCTTTTTACTTTCCTGCAGGTGGCTAATGTGACCAAGAGGCAGCACCAATCCCTCCTCCTCCAGCACCTCGTTTCCTCTACAGCTCCACGCTACTGCATTCTCCTGAGCCAAAATACTTTCAAACTATAAGAAACCACAAAGGCATCTCTCACTCCTATTTAAAATGTGTCAGCAGTGTATTAACAATTACAGTTTTATGTGTAACTGTGACACAGTTTTGCAGACATTTGTGGTCTTTGAATGCCCCTTAACTCTTATTTAGTGCTTTTTTAAAGAATTTCTTGGGGTTAAATGTTTCAAAATAAACTCTTGTCAACTTAATAACATATATATCACTTATTTACATCCAAACAGATTAAATTAGTATTTCATGACTTGAGTGTTTTGCCTTTTGATTTTGTTTTTGAAAGTTTTCTATACAAACAAAATATTTTAAAAGGATTTGAAAGGATTATAAGCAGCATGCAAACACATACACAATGGTTTAGCATTGGAAATACAGTTGACTGCTATTTAAGGACCTTTTTAAGTGTTTACTGTATTTACATGTTGCTTTCTTATTTGTCTGAAATACTTATTATACATTGGGCCTGTCGGTATAGTGTGTTTATAAAGGCTTTCTGAGACTGTGGTTACTTTAAGATACTTCAACAGTTTACTTTTGTACCTGTATTTGACAATGTTTATTTTTACCTATGGATTAATATGTGTGTAATGTTTTAATTTTACTTCGGTATAGATACATTTCACCATCCGTCTTTTTCATTTTCAGCAACATGAAGTTCATTTGAAAATAGAACCACAAAACAATTGACATTGAAAGAGTAGGATTGTCTGCAAATGTCAACCTTTAAGTTCAATTTTGCCTATTTGAAATATCTCTTAGCACCTCAAATCACAATCCCTGCCAATTTAAAGAAAGGGAAAGTCATCACAGCTCTGCAGGGTCTGCAAATTAAGTGAGCAGTTTTTCCTTATCGAGAGCTCCTTGCTGTGTGGGAACATTCAGCAATGGCTCAGCATGTCAAACCATGTCAAGTGTTACAGTTCCCTTCCTGTTTCAGGGGGGAACAAAATATCACCCCACAGATGAATTCACCAAAAAGGCTTGTCTTTAGACCCCTTCCTAAAATGATTAACCCTTCTAGACTGCATTATTGAGTTCTGAGTGGTTGTGCTTTCTCATTGCCTGTAATTGTTCTTTTTCTATGTTGCCTTCATCAGTCTCTCTCCCCATTATATGAAAAGAAGGGAAAAATGTCTGAATAGAGGAGGGAGATTTTCCCACAGTCACTCAACTCAGAAAAATACGCCATTGTGGCCGGGTTCCCATCCCAATGCCCTGCTGCACAGTCCGCTGCGATTCAGGGACAATGTTCTTATAATTGAGTGACCATTCTTCCTCCTGTTTGAAAAGTAAGTGATGATGATGAGGAACAGGGTTAAATGTGGCTGCAAATCAGTGCAGTCTGCAGGTAACCATGTCTGATTGTTTCCCATTTGAGTAAAATCCTGTACCATTTAATGCACTTTAGTTATTTAAGTTGTATCCTATAGGCTTGATGTGCATTTAGTGTAAATACACGTATGCTCCTTTGAGTAAATGCACCCAGAAGATTTTTTCCTATTTGAGCAAAAATCTAATACTTAAACAATTACTGAAAGGTTAATGTTATCTGTGGTATGGGCCATAAGCCTTTCTAACTCATTTCATTCTCTCTTTATAATATCGGCATAACCTGCAACCCCCTGCATTTATCTTCTAGTAAAAGGCAAAGCAAGTCATTATAAACACGGGACAGTTTCAAAGGGTTTTATATGTATTTAAATGCAGTAAAAGCAAACAAAGAACAAGGAATATATCGGAAAGAATATATTATATATTATATAATATACTAACAAATTTCGAGGCAATGCAGATTTAAATATGAAAATACATCAAAACAAAGGAAAAAACTATTTTTAAAGAGTGATAAACAAATAATAATAATAATAATGGGTAAGCTTACTTGTAAAGCTGGTCAGAGATAAGGCACTCTTGATTCGGTTTTTTGTTCCAAATTGTGGTGCTAGTTGGTTGATTCACAAGACTTTACAAACAAACATATGATCTGCAACCACAACCTCTCTTTTACATTTGTATTCTTATGCTGAGGGGACTTAAATTGCATAAATTGAATTGGAGGAAACATATAATTCAAGCATATTTAGTTACATTTTATGTACATTTTATAAATAAAAAACGGTATGAAGCTGGCATATATAAATATAAGATTTTTAAAAGCGTACTACCCACATCGAATATAGCCAAATGAGGTCCATTTAAATATAATGCATTTACTTATATATATAGATATAGTACTGTCTGTATATTCAACTATTTTATTCTGCACAAACACAGCAGTGGTTCTGAAGAGAGCAGGCTGATCACGTGGTCTGATTACAAGCCAATCAGCGGGCAGTATTCTGCAGCTGTTTAACTGCAATGGCGGACACAATGAAGCTTAGTGGAAATCACCCTCCTCCTCGTGAATCCAGCAACATGTCCAGCAGCTACAGGGACTGCATGTGTGCGATACTGAAGCTCTTTTCAGACTTCGGGAGAGAGGTTGGTTCACATTGTTTTAGCCACATTTAGCCCCGAGATACGTTTCTTCTCCGTCCGAGTTGTATGTTAGCTCCATGCTAATGTTTTTAGCATCCCGGGTTTGCAGGACACACTTCATTCATTTTACTCAACATTCAAGCAGTGCTAAAGAAAGTAGCAATAACGTAACCTTCCCTTGTTTTTGTTGGTATTTATTTCATTTCAATTTACTAGCTTGTTACTTTCAGACGTGGTTATACCAGCTTTTCTGCCTCACCAATTTAAGCAACCTGCAACACCCTGCATTTTATTTTTTACAGTTTTAAGGCAAATGTATGGATGTAGCTCCTTTCAAAAATTGGCCTGATTCAAAGTAAATGATATGCATTTAAATGTAATAAAAGCAAACTTAAAGCAGTACATATGTATGAATATATGAACATAGTAAAAAAAACATTGGAGGCAATCCATATACAAATGAAAATAAGACATACAGTTAAGAAAACAATGAATGAAAGGAAAATAAAGCATTAAACATGACATTGTTTATTGGGATTCAATCTTACTTGTGAGATACCAGCCACCTCACCAATTTAAGCAAATCTCTCCTAATGTCACTTCACTCTGTTGTCATTAACCCCGCTCACCTCTCTGTTTCTAGCTCTCCCTGAAACCTGTATTTAACATGTGAACTCTGTAATTCAGGATCACGTGGTCTGAATTATTTAGCACTTACGTGATTCCTATTCCCGTCCATTCTCTTGGAAAAGCAAGAATAAGAATATCTTTGATAAATAGGTCATTATCAAATCTCAGAAAATGTCCATCATAATTCCCAGAGTCCAAAATAATATTCAAAATGGCTTGCATTATCTGACTAACAGTACTTCACCTAGATACTCAATAAAAAAAATAAAAGCAGAGAAAGGCAGAAAAAACTTACTAATGCACACTGGCTTCAAGTATTTGAAGCACTCAATTTGCTTTAATGTGTTGTGCAGTGTGGCCTCACTTTTTGTGTCTTTCTATATTTTTAAATCAAGCTCAAATTGAGTGATGCTGCTCTGAGAATAGAAGTCAACATCGATGCTGTGGATCTCCCGTCATCTCCAGATGCTCACGTGCACAGCTGTTTGCAGGAGCATATCACTAAATTACAGGTACATTGGCATCACATTAACACTAAAAGGGTTTGATGAAATGCTTTTAAATTGATGCCTATACATTATTATTTGTATAGGCTATTTTTAAACTGCATTATACCCTTTAATGCTTATTAGTAAAGGCCTATTTCATTAAAAAACTATTATTTAAATGAATAATTTGTGGCGACTGTGGCTGCGAGAGAGTGTGGTCGTCTTTCAACCAGAAGGTTGTGGGTTCGATCCCAGCCCATGCAGTCAACATGTCGATGTATCCTTGGGCAAGATACTTAACCCTGAGTTGCTCCCGATGGCATGGCCAACGGTGTGTGAATGTCAGGTCCTAGAGTAAGGTACACTGCTCTGTATGAATGGGTGTGAATGGGTGAATGAGTAGTATGTAAAGCGCTTTGAGGGGTCTTAAAGACTGGATAAAGCGCTATATAAGTACAGTCCATTTACCATTTGTGCTATGAATGCTATATTATTTTTTCCCATTTTTAAATAGGCTGTTTCAGAAAGCTTAAAGACGCTAGTGGATGCTCAGGGCGATACATCATCTACAAAAGACGTCACAACAGACGATGCCGTCACCTCGTCGTCACTCAGAGAGCAGATGACGGATCTGTCTGAGTTTTATCCTCAGAGCGCCGACGACGAAGACAGCAAGACGGCAGAGGATGACGTCATGGTTCAGATCCGAGCCAAGAAGTCAGAGGTTGGTCTCCGTCAGCAGATCTGTCAGCTGTTCTGGAAGTGACAGTTTTAGAGACCGCTTTACTCTATGTTAACCAAATGAATAATGATAAATAATTGCTCCCAAGGATGTGAACATGACGTGCCGCAGGGAAGCAGAGAATGAGGGGTCCTTTAGTGCGGTGGTTGGGTAGAACAGACCACATTGCTGGAGGGCTTTGAGAGAGGGCCAGGTCCTTGATGGATTATGAAGTGGATGCTCATTACTCTGAGATTGCATGTGGATGAAGGACAAGAGCCCCCCATTCTGTTGTGCATTTATTTTGGTAGCCAAGCAAACAGTATTCATATTCCATCATGGGATGATGGCAAGCAATTCAACTTTTTTGGCTACCTGAAAATATTTTCTACTGCATTTTCTCGTTCCATGTAATGCAAATGACTGTTTGCCCCCCAACTCATTGCTTTCTTGACACCTATCAATAGCTCACCAATCCACTGTATCTCATTAGCTTTGTTCTCTGTCTCCATTGAAACCCTAGATTGAGCGAAGAATATCTGCATTTATGGAACGCAAGCAGATGGAGATCAATGAAAACAATGTACGCGAGTTTTGCAACGTGATCGACTGCAATCAGGGTGAGAATGGGGAAGAGGTTGGGGGCAGGGTGGAGAGGGAGCCTGCACACAGATTGCCAATGTTTGGGAGAGAGCTGATTTCCACAGGCGAGAGGTCAGGCTGAACTGCACAAAGAGTGGGGCTGAAGTAGCTAACACACTCGGCCTCGAAACACAACCAGCTTAGCCGAGAAAAACACGAGGCCGAGGGCTTTTTAAATTCAAAGCCTGAGTGAGATACCAGTAATAGAAATCAGGACACACTAATGGCAATAATTGGCATTTAAGCCATCTATATAAAATGTTTCTAAGAACTTTAATTACATTTTGACATTACGTTCTAATTATATATTTTTAAATCAAAATGTCTCCTCAGTAGAAAACAGCTGTGCCAGGACAGATGCAGTTTTCACTCCTTATCCAGGTTTCAAAAGCCACGTGAAAGGTAAGGAAATAAACATTTCCTACAAATGTCAATGTGACATTTCTTAACAGCTTAATTCTTTTCAATTGCACTTATCTTTTTAAGTAAGTCATAGGTCCATAATCGTTAAAATTAATGAAGAAAAATGTCTTGACAGATGACTTGACAGAAATTGTGTTTTTTTAAATATGTTTTGGTTTAATGAATACATAAAAAGTATTATGAATGCATTAAATAAGAAGTGCTGAACCATTTGAAAAACCAACTAATAAACTACTGTGAATTAGTCTGAACTACAAACAAATGTCAAGGGGTTTAGTATGACCCCTTTATAGATCTGCATGCTTTGTCCTCAGACCCGTTTGCTCGTCCCTGGTTTTAATATCATGGCTTTTGTTTGTGTGATCTTCTTGCCTGGCTAGTTACCCGGGTGGTGAACACTTACGGGCCCCAGACTCGCAGTGGGGGGGGCCAGGGAGAGGCAGGGGATCCGCAGAGGGGCCCGATGTTGAGAGACTGTGGAAACGCAGCCATAGAAGAGCGACTTCAGAACATCGAGACTCACCTGAGACTCCCCACAGGTCAGACATGTGACAAAGTCTCTCACTGTATGTTACGTTTAACATGTCTGAAAGGCTTACATGTAATTACAGAAACAATTTTGCACAAAAATAGTGTGTTCGTGGGTGATCTTCAATCATAGCAATTTAAAATGACAGTGTATAGGACATGTAAATGTTATGGTCTATATGCAAAGTAGAATTAATCTGAAAAATAAGGATTCAAGGTTAATTTATTGTTATTTTACAACGAAATGCAGCTGTAGCTTAATCCATTATGCAACACACTTAAAACATAAATGAACAGAACAATAACATTAGTAGTAGTGCATTCCTGAAGTGCTTTTTAAAATATTGCATCAGGACTAATTGTAAACAACCAAAAACAATGATGAATTCTCTAGTCTAAGCAAGCTGATTCGAAACTGATATTCACATTATTAACAAAGACATATTTTATTTGGACTTCTCTTTTGAACAGGGCTTACTCACAATCCATACCCACGTCTGTTGTGGTGTTCATGTTAAACAACAAGTGTTTTCCTTCCTCAGCGGGCCCTGTTCCTCTGAGTGTGTACCAGAGGCTGAAGAAGCTGGAGGATCGGATCCTGGAGCTGGAGGGACTCTCCCCGGAGTACTTTCAGTCCACGGTGAGTCTTTGCTTTTAAAATAGATACATCAAAGGCACTTCATATTAAGTCAGTGTTTATACACATGTCTTTTATTGTAATAATGTGCGATTTTAATTCAATTTGCACATTTACTGTGTATGCTTATGTTAAGAAAATATCACTCGTCACCGGCTTGGTCTTCAATATCAGGATACATGTATTTATTATCCTCTCAAGAATGGAAGTAGTCATCACATACAGAGCTGCGTGGGACATAGTTCCCGAATAGTGTCCTTCACATGCTGATATACAAGAGAGTGTTACTGGCCTTAGTTCAGGTTAGCTAGGGCCTGCGTAAGCAATACACATGACTATCTCCATAGAGGCTGAATCATCATGTTAATCACATAGCTATCATATTCCTAAAACAGTCCTGACGCTCTTCTAGGTAATCATACATCCTGTTACGTACACAGCTACGTAGGGCCTTTGTTGTCATGTGCTACTCTGATATTAGAAGAGTACATTCAGTATTTTCCCAACAGCTTAAGGCTGGAGCCACACGGAGACGATAACGAAAACGAACCGAATTCGATATCAAAAAAGTCTTCCGTCCACACGAGACAGCTCGACCCGCTGGAGACGCTGTAGTACATATGCCGGGCCTGTAAGTGGCGCTGTACTTCCGCCACAAAATACACCAAAAGCAGCGAAGAAGACCCCCCGAGCATGGTTGCCCTTCTGTTTATTCTCCGCGGTGGATTTAGCAACATGTAGTTCATGTAATTCTCCATGTCCACTTGTTGCTGATGGTTGTGGTAGAGGAGCTGTAGATTTTGCACTAACATCTGTAGCATGGTCAGTAGCAGTAGCTACTGACCATGCTACAGCAGTGAGCAGCAGAGGTGGGGAGAGGCGGGGCTATGGCGTCATCGTTATCAGGAAATGATCGTATAGGGCGTACACACGGAGCCGTTTGCCCCCCAGAGCGTTGCGTCCGCAGATCTACCCACCTTGGGACCCGCTATCGTTATCTGCGTTTCCCTGTCGGCCTCGTGTGGCCGAACCGTCTATAAGATAGAGAACTGTAGCGGATACGACCCGTTTTGTCTCCGTGTGGCTGCAGCCTAAGTCCCTTAAAGTCATAGGTTTACCCTTCCTTTGCTAAAGACATTTGAACTGTGATGATTTTGGTAAGTCATGTGTTGGGGATGCCGTTCAATTATTGGTCATACACTTTCCTACTTTGTGACAAGAGTGTGTGGATGAAGCATTTTGTTGTTAAATGTTACTTGTATAGCGGTTAAGTCGTTTGCTAGCTAGCTAATTTGACCATGTTTCCATGATTCACTGAAATTGAGCTGCTGTTTTCTGAGGCTCCTCTCAGTCTAAGGACTGTGGGTTGTGCTAGCTAGCTAATTGTGGTGTGATGAACATTAAAACCATCAATTTAAATGGTAGCCGATGTGCATGGAGGCTACTAATCCAACAGTACAGAAGAACATTTCTTCAACAAAGGAAATGATACATAAGTGGTGCGTTTCTTGTAATTGGTTTGAATGGGTTTCACATCTGAAATGAAGTGCTCCAGTTTTCGATGCTGACCACAGAGTTTTTGTTTCGTCTCCCCCAGTTTGACCTCTGCACTTACCTTATCACCCAAAGGAACCACAGCAAGGGGATAAACGCTTCCGGTTTGGTTAAATCTTGCTAAACAAGGCTAGTGTAAACCCAGAGAACAGCGCACATCTCAATATGTCCGAAAGTAATTAATTGGACCATGTTCAATATTCAAGTCACAGACTCTCATTTCCAGTTATAGAGCGAGTGTGCTTTAGATGCTGCACGTCTCTTCAGATGGTATCTCTGATCTCCGCATGCTGCTGCTCTCCGTCTGCTTTGACTCACTGCATGTTTGTGTGAGCCGAGCAAAGGATGTTGAGTGTCTTTGAATAAACTGATGGGGTCTTTTATATTCGGAGTGCCACTTTTTTTTGGTGGCAATTTCTAAAAATGCTGTAGTTTGGTGTTTGCTGAAGAGCTGCACACAGTTGGCCCACAGGAACAACATCTTAACACTGAACAGTAAAGGAGGATCCTTAACAAATTATGCAGCAACTTAAAGATGAGCAATCTCGCAAGGTTCAAGCCAAAGATATGGAGTCAAAACACATTTTCTGAGCGGTGTTAAATGGGGGATTTCACAGATACGTGACACATTGCTTCCCTTGGTAACTGTCTCTAGATAAACAAAGCAACCTTACATGATATTCTAAAATGTATATGTAAGATGACCTTACACAATAGGCGCTTTCACACCAAGTACTTTGCCGTACTTAGTTCCCAGTACTTAGTTAATCAGAACTCTTTATTTCTGATGAACTAAAGAGCAGATCGCGTTCACACCGGAATAAGTCCCTGAGGGAGGATTAGTCAAATGAAGCCGCTGACGTCACTTCTTCTTCTTCTGCTTTGGGTTTACTGGCAGGCCGCAAACAACTTCACAGCGTATACTGCCACCCGAAGTCCCCGGAGTTGGGGACTGGCTTCAGTAGAAGCTGCTGGGACTCCCAGCAACTTCTACTGAAGCCTTCCGGGTAAATCGCCGGCACCTCCTCATCTCCACCGCTCCCATGTTTTCTTTTGTGTTGCCATAAGTTAGTCTCTCTCCGTTCGTGCGCGGGGCTAATGCTAATAATGCTAATGCCAGCAAATACAATGGCGGCTTCACCAAACTTTTCCGAGTTTTACGGGCCGTGGTTTGCAATCTGCCCAGCCAATCAGAAATTGGAACCTTTTTCTCCCCAGGAAAGTACCTGCTCTCTAGCAGGGACTGAAAAGGGGGTGAAAAGGTTCTCACAAACTAGGTTCTAGTTCCGGATTTTTTTGGTGTGAACGCAAAATGTCAAGAATTATCAGAACAATACTGGGAAAAGTACTCCGGTGTGAAAGCGCCTAATGTGTCTGCTGTTCTTTGCTTATAAAGGTTCACCTCTTGTATTTTGTCAAGTGCATATTTGAGAAATTCTCAGCCTATGATTTATTTTCTTTTTACAGTCCTTTGTACAGAAAGTAAACGGATAACGACCTCTGTATGCTCATAAAAGCTCAGCTAGTCTAGAATTTGTACTAATTAAAAAAAAGTTTAATGTCTACTTTTTTCAGAGTCACCTACACAAGCGACCAAAGACGTCCCCTGCTCAGGTCAGTAGTTTTGCTTCCTTTCCCTGCACTCTTTATGTAAAGGTCGGCCATTATTTGAAATGTTGATCAGGCTGTTATAATTTGTCCTTCAGGCCTGCAGTCTGACGGAGCTGGATGAGAAGATCAGTGCCGTGAAAGCAGCGCTATTGAAGAGGGTGAATGAATTTGGGCCTGGATATGAAGAAGAGTCACTGTAACACCTCTGTCCAAATACACTGTCTTTACGTCTAAAACTTCTGTGTTTCTCACCATCAAAAGCTTTTCTTATGAGCTTAATTTGACTGTATTTCTATAAATAGTTTTGTAGTTAACTGACATAATTGTCCTGTAATGAAATATATTTTCCCTTCATGAATGTTTCGACTCATGAGTTTTACATGTAAACTATTAACTGGGATGCATGTGCAATCGGAATCTTAATGTTGTCCATAGTTTCTACAAATAAACTTGCCTTGCCTAAAATAAACTGCCCAAAAGTCTTGCTATAGTATGTTGAAAAAAAACACGTAGTATAAAATGTCCGAGTGTCATAGAAGGTAAAATGTCACCAAAGGGTTATAAAAAGCGTAATTTTATAATTTTTCAACAAACTATACTATGACTGTTCTTTACAACTTTTTTGACATTTTTCAACGTACGTATGAATTTTAACAACTTGCTTCGACACACTATACTATGAATTTGTTGACATACTATATGACTTTTTTGTACAACTTTTCGACATACTATGACATTTTTCGACCTACTCTACTATGACTTTTCTATAAAAAATGTTGACACTACTATTAATTAATTTTACAACTTTCTTCGACATACTATGACTTTTTTTTATGACATACTAAAGAATGGGGCATGAAATGCAAGAACATTACCTTTTCATCCCTCCTTCTAATTTCCCCTTTAAACAGCTTACATGTAATACAGTACTCAGCTGCTGTGTCAACCTGGTCATTCTTGTGTTGGTATAAAATATGTCTACAATGTATGATTCTTATTTATTTCACATAATATACAATTTCCTTTCAAAGTCTGTTGTAAGGTCTGACTTACAATCAATAAAATGCTAACATTTGAAAAGCTGTAATGTCATAATTCTCCATAGGATTAATGAATCAACACTTTTCTGACATGTGTTGAATTATTCCAGCTCTAATAGATAATACAAGTTCTGATCTGAGCTACTCCTCAAAAACACAGCAAACAAATATGAAGTTAAATACATTTTTTCGTTAAACATTTTCAGGATTAATCTCTAATGCTGGCAGGGGGTTGTGTGTGCATGTGTGTGTGTTCATGTATGTGTGTGTGTGTGCATTTGAGATGAATCAGAGAGCACCTGATTTATCTGCCTGACTGCTGTGTGACAATGATCACCCCTAATGGTTGTCATTATACCAAATGACCTGATTACGGCATCTCTGTTTGGAAAACATATTGGAGACCCAACAAACCAGCATTAAATGAGATGCTGCTGCGTTTGACGCTGTGACATGTTTATAAAACGCTTTCACGTAGAGATTCAACTGAGCGTGCGGCTGGAGCTACAATTATGAGTTTTTCTCTTTTGACTTTTGATGAGTAACCCTGGTTCTTCTTACACCGAGTCATCAGTGCAACTAGTTCTTACACCCAAACTTGCAAAAGTGCAGATTTATTGACAGTTTTATGGTGAAGCCTGGACATAAACTAATATTCATTGATTTCTTATTTATAATAATAGTGTTGATCTTCATTAAAGAAATTCATGAGATGGAGAGACTGACATTTTTGTTAAGACTAATAAACGACTTGTAAACTGTAAGATGGTCTCATAACTCTAGATCGCATACTGTCTGGCAACTATGTTGTACTGTGCTTGTTTATTGTGTTGTTTGCTTTTTATTGTCTGAAAAAACTCAATAAAATCTAAGTTAAAAAAGTGTTGATCTAAATATAATTGTAGATGACATAAAGGTCATAGAGCAGTCATAATGATCTATTGATGGTATTATTACAACTACATTTTCATAATAAACATAGTGACCTTTACTTATACATTGTTAAATAAACAAAAATAATTTGTTAATTTACCAATTCACATCAAAATATTGGAATCTTTCTCTTGAACATTACAATTTAGTAGCTTGTTAACTGCAGATAATACATTGATTACAAGTTGTACTCTTAAAGTTACAGTACACCAAGTAAGAATACTTAATTTATATACTTTGTATTAGTGATTATAAAGTGGGATTGTTAATACTAAAGCATCTACTTTCAACTAATGGGGCGAAGCCTGCGAGCTAGTTCAGGCAGTCAACTCGAGCACCAATGATACATTAACACGTGACGCACCTCGTCCCTCTTACAACCAACCAAACACATTCTCCTAAACATGCCGCTCTATTGAAGCTGCCAGGTCTTCCTGCCTCTGCCTCGCTATGCTGCTGCTGCCACTGCTGTGTTCACTTGCTATTGCTGCGTTCATGTTCATGTTCCTGCTGCTGTGTTCACTTGCTATTGCTGCGTTCATGTTCATGTTCCTGCTGCTGTGTTCACTTGCTATTGCTACGTTCATGTTCCTGCTGCTGTGTTCACTTGCTATTGCTGCGTTCATGTTCATGTTCCTGCTGCTGTGTTCACTTGCTATTGCTGCGTTCATGTTCCTGCTGCTGTGTTCACTTGCTATTGCTACGTTCATGTTCCTGCTGCTGTGTTTCATGTTGCTGCTGCTCGCCTGCCCCCCCACCACCCCAGCTTCCACCTGTAGGCTCGGGGGATAGTTATCTAATCATCACTCAATGTTCTTTGTAAATCTGTGGAGTGATGAGGCCCGAGCCTAGACGCCAAACTCAAACTATATGCTGCTTCTAATAAACATATTAAGAAACACGTGAGTTGTCTGACTGAACTTTCTATTCAGTTTCAGTCCAGTGGTTGCACACCTGGGTCATTATCTACATCTGAGTGTGAAATGATTCATTTGTTAGGTTTATCTTAAGCTTTTTGCTAAATGATGTTACTCTTTTTGAGCCTCATTTAACTATATTATACAAACCATGTCTCTTAAATGGAACAGCTAACAACTCCTAGATCTACGTATGATATGAAACGTGACGAGAGGCCACACAGATTATTTGTCAAGTCAAAAATGATACAAAACTCTGGTCCAACCTTTCAAATGTATTGTGTTTTTATGATTTTTTAATGTAAAATATTACCCGAAGAATTAAAAAAAAAAGAACATGGATCATTTTATACTCATGGTAATATTCTATTATTACGTTTTGTGTATTCAAAGAGACCCTTAGGGACAGGGATTGCAGATTAGCTGTTGATTAATTAATGCTGTATTATCTTTCATTGGTTCTTATAATTGTCCCTTTACTTTTAAATAGAAAATGGTCACTACTAATCACAGCAGTCGAAAACATTGAATGGAGAACGATGGGTTAGGGTTATCTCTGGCATCTCTGAATGTAGGACGGGTCAAATGGGAAGTAGTGTTAAACGGAAATATTTAAGGACAGTATAAGCGACTCACAATTGCACAATACTTGTTTAAATGAGCTTACCAAAGCTGTCCATTTGAGTCATTTTAAAACATAAAAAAGTACCAACCATCTTAATTAAATTCAGTTTTTGCAACAAAAAACATTCTTTTAACACATTATTTAATGTTAAAATTAAATAAAAAAGTTCTGCACCAGGTGTAACAAACAGGAACAGGGGAAAACGACTTTCTCACGTCTTTGTAAATTACTGTAACTCCCCTTCCTTTTCTCTGCACTTGCTCTTTGTACGTCACGTCAAGATTTATTTCAGCGTTGATTGATGGAGTGACCTGACTACAATAGGAGACGTTGCATTGTGTATTTTAGGAAGATATTTAATTCTTAACACGGAAATGGGGATTTCTTTTTTCACCCCCTCTTTCAGGTGTACCTCGCTCCGTCTGTCTCTTGCTCGGAGACTGGAACCTTCTGGGCAACAAGGGGCCACAATGTGCTGGGAAGGGGAGCACTTGAGCTGCAGCGATGTGGATGGACGTTGAAGGGGGGGTTGCTCATTGTTCCCCGGGAGCTTTTGTCTCAGACACAGTCCCCTTATGAGGGTTAATGAGGACAAATTGCTCTGAGTGTAACAAATGGATTATGGAGTTGGACAAAAGGTTGTATTTTGTGGGCTGCGTTTGCCGGGATCCACCCATCATCTGCCCATTGAGCCGAGCACACTGACTAGCGCCTGCATGAAGTGGCTCACTAAATATCTCATTATCTTTATCCGGTCTGTTTTATTACATGAGCACATTATGCATGCAGCCCCCTACTGTGAATGTAAACCAAAATGTAAACTTTAAATTACTATAATACAATTTTGTAATCCCCGGCTTATTTCCTACGGTTTATGTGTAGAAAATAAAGTCAAAATGTCAACATTAGTGTCAGTGGTTAGTGCTCTAAGGTTGGGTGGGCATAGTGTACCCTTTCAAATGAACAAAGAGCCACTTCCTCATTGACTCTATGCAAGTCCTGCCTGTCAATCAGTCCTCCCTCTGCCCTGATTTCTTATAATGTCTTGGGAACCTCGGTTAAAAGACAAAGAGGTGTTCCTTGTGTTCCAGTTGTATTTTTTTTTGGTAGGGTCGATGGAGAGGATTCATATCTATTCATATCTCACAAACTCCTAATGGGCTCCAAGCTCTCCAAAAAGAAAGCTCTTTCCTGTGACTAGTCAGCTCCAGTCTTTATTCATCTGTGGCTCCGTGTCAAAAAAGACTGTTGCTCGTTTGTGCCCCGAACAATGAGGAACAAGGCTAAATCTCTAGCCAGGAACAAAGGACAGAAAACAGGCTTTTCACTCTGCAGAACATTAGATTCTGACACATTTTGCCATGGCAGTTTTTTCCCCATCCTGAGTGCTGTGGCTCTGGACTTTTATAGAGACCACCTGTTGGCAACAAGCCTGTTCTTTATTACAGGCAAGCCTATTATCACAGGATGAGGAGCGCCACAGGCTAACTTTCTAAAGTTAACCCTGCTGCAGTTTCCAAAGCTGGCCCGATTGAGAAACATAGCTTACGTATTACAACTGGAAAAATATATTTGTGCTTGTCATTTTGTATCTTGATTTGAATAAGGGCTTATGGCGGAAGTAATTAAGTACTTCATTCATGCCCCTGTCAGTTACAAATCTCACATACAAAAGGACTCGGATGTAGGCAGCTTGAATGTTCTATAACTACTAATTTAGAGCCAAATTCAAATGCATTGTTAGAAGAAAACCCAAATGTACTTACTGTAAAGTTGTTGATGGTGGTCTTGTGTTTTTCACTCAATTATTTCTAGCGTGGAGAGGGTTTTTGTTCTCCTTTTGAAAGCAGATTTGAGCAATTTCCCACCCCTAACACATTAGCATAACTACAGCATGGTAATGATTTTCACAACTCTATGTAAACTAAAAAGTACTGTTGGTTGCAATATGAAGCAATCATGTTTGGCTTGAATTGGACATGATAAACACAGGCTGACAGGAACAAGAGGCTTCGCTTGTTTTTACGGGGAGATTGTGTGAAGATTTTAAAGGTAATGCGAAGTCATTTATGCTTTTCATAGCTCTGAAAAACCATATTTACACCACCAAAATCAAAAAAGAAGTAACACTTTTCATGAATAACCTTTGTGGGGATTTGCAGAAAACACAGAGTACTGTGGAGCGTTTTGGAACAAGTGGCCTCAGGACAGCTATGGGGGCTAATTTAGATTCCACATAAGTCGATGTTAAAACAGCGAATACCTCTGTCATGCCTTCACTGAAGGAGTAAGCCTGATGCAGTTACACTTGCTTCATGTTCACAAAACACCCAGAGGAAGGGGGCGCATGCACCTGTGACCCTCCCCCACAAAGCAGACAGCACAAGAGAGGATCCCCCTGCAGCCCACAGGCTTCAACAAGAGGCAGTCAGCTGCTCTCTGTGGCCCTGCTGCACGTCCCCAGACTCTCTGGAGTTAAATGTGCCTGTGATATTGCCAGGAGGGAGCAGCGGGAGTTGAATTCAGGCAATTACAATCAAGTCAGGGCATAGTTAGTGCGTGGGCCCTGGCAGCACCTGAGCTGGATGCTGATGAGACACTTAGCCCCAAACCCTCATGCATTGGCCCAGGCGCTGCGTAGAGCAACCCTCCTCCCCCACTCCCCACAGCAGCAGCCCCCCTACTGGACACTTCCACTTCCCTTCACCTCATTTAGGCCTCTAGAGCTCTTTCACCCCCCCTCTCTCTCTCTGGCCCTCACATTGCAATACTTCTGCTTTATAGGTGGCGTGGAGTACTGCACTCAATCACTCTTCATTCATTCACACTGTACAATAATAGACAACTACTCCGATATTGCCCTTCAAGCACCTGTGCATAGCAGAGCTTCAAACATCCTGCCAGGTTCTTGAGAAATATGTGAGGAGTTATGTCTCTTAAAGAGGTATAGGAGAAAGAAAGCTACAGGTAAGTGCAAATTAGTTGCTTTCATTCTTTTGATATACGTGTGAAGAAGGAAGAGTCTTTATGTCCGTTCCTATCTTCATCGCATATCAGACTTTCAAGCTATATAATGCTGTCTCTGCATGGATATTCATCCGCAGGTGGCTGACTATAGGACTCCGTGTTATGGCATCAGGAAGAGAGGATGGATTGGGAGGTGCTGTTCTTGAATATCTATGACCCGAGAATATGGAGTCAGGCATCACAACAACACTCTTAGCCCCTTTTCCCCAATAAGATGCTCTCAGCTCTTTCTGAGGGGAAGCCTCCCGCCCTCTCTCAGCCACCACACTTTGCTGAAGTGTCATTAGGATTGTAAAGGGCAGGTTGCCATAGAACCGATGTATGGACTCATAGATGAAACCACCATATTTTGAATGTAAAGATCCAAGTGTGGCGCCCAACACGAGGGGTCCATCCTGCCGGCTACACTTCCTTCATCTGCAGTCTGTGTGCATGCATCTTTCACGTAACGCTTTAGTGCTCTGTTTTGTGAGATTGCTAGCTTTGCTTTTCAATCCACTTTCTTTGTCTATCTGTGGCTGTGCTTGTTAGTTAGAGCCGGGCATAGTATTTGGCCGAGGGGAAAGGTGGAACACCTCTTTCACTATTTTTGCCATAATGGTTGTCTTTTGATTTTTCCTGGGCTTTGGAGACTACCAGGGATCGTCTCTTTGAAATTATTCCATTTTGGCAGAGAAAAAGAAAATGGATTGCGCTGATCCTGTTTTGTTCCTGGGGGGACGGCTGCAGTATTATCCCGGGCTGACACCGGTGGCGAAGAGGCAATCACAGTAGCCCTCGCTCTGACAAAAACACTCCATCTGCAAGGAGAGGAGGAAATCACACCACAATGATGTCTGACTCTTCTGCCTCACTCTGGCAGCTGGGCCCTGGGACCCATGAACTGCTACACAACCGCCACCACAATGGCTGTTATACAAACGCACAAACACCACACTACAAATCAGCAGCTGTAACACACAAAGGCAATGCACCTGCCCTCACACGACAACAAGAACAGGACGGATTTGTTCGAAAAGTTTCTCAAGGCCGGTTGGTAAATCTTTATCTGCTGCATGATTGTTAGTATTAGTTGGAAGCAGTAATATTATAAGTGTTGACAGTATTATAAGTATTAGTGTTGTTAGGTGTTAGAATAGTACCATTCACAGTTTCACCTGTTTTTAGACAAATCTAACAGAGATTTTTCTGGCTTTAAATCTGCTAAGCTAACTGTTTGATACCTTAATGGCATTTGTGTTTTATAGGCACACACACACTCTCACACACATCCGATGAGAGATAAGCAGCCGTGTAGCTCTCCCTGTTAGTATTCAGTAGCGTCACCTCTTTCCCTCCGTGTCCCGTACCTGGGGATCAAACGCACCTCTTTGAGAGAGAGTCCTGACCCCCCGCTATTAGCAAACAGAAGAGAGCCCAGCTGACACCACTCTTGAGATGTGCCATGCAGACGGAGGCCTGTGATTACAGCACAATCCTGAGGAGACAACCCTCCACCTCGCTGCAGCCCCAACCCCCTGCAACTCCCCGCACACACTCACCCCTACCCACCCCCACCGCCTCTCCTCCACAACAAATTCACCTATATCTGAAATAGATGTTAATCTCTCGCCTAACTGGCTGCCTCTGAGACCTCGTTGACACACATATTGCCATGCCAGAGCCATGAATAATCAAAAAGGCGCTATTTTCGTGGACATGTTTCCCAGAACAGGTCATTTCTTGTGACTATTACTGCGGCAGATTAGACTGTGAGATTGGACTTTCAGATTGGTGGTTACATGTTTTTTCCTGTGTGTGTGCATGTGTATGGTTGTGGGCTCTCTCCAGAATACAGTGCAACACAGAGGGATATAGTTGGGTCTGCCTTCATAGCGCCACATGAAAACCAATGAAGGTAAAGCAGGAGGGGGGATTAATTTGTTGTGAGAGAGGCAGCGGCTCAAGTGGGTCTTCCGATAGCAAATTAGCAAACCCTCATTTCAAAAACCCTCATACATACTAGAGAATAGTAATGCACAAACACACGCAACATGCATGTGCACATGCGTACAGCATGTTTTGTCTTTCTGAAATATATTTTTCTCTCTGTCCCTCGTTGATGCAGTCGTGCGCACACACACAGGAAAAAATCTTCAATTTTATCTGCAGGGGCAGAAATCAATCTCACATCTCTTTAGTTAATCCGCAATGGCTCTCTACAGATCCTGACACTAATAAGGTATTGAGCAGGTGAGGCCAGGGGCTGAGGGGGAGAACAGAGGGAGAGGAGAGGCCTCAGTCTGGGGCCGACTGGCGGCTGGCACTGTTCCAGTGCAATTATGGGGCTTGTGTATGGGAGAGAAGGGTGCAGGAAAGAAGCAGCAGAGATAGAAGGGAGAGAGAGAGGCAAGAGAAATAGCGAGAAAGAGGGGGTGGGGGGGAAAAATTGATCCCATCTGTGGTATGATGGTTAATTAAAGCAGCTCTTGAGCAGCCCAAGGATGAGAGGCTTGGCTGGGCTCCTGGAGGCACAGCTCTGATTACTCACACAGAATGGATGGTTTCTTAGCAATGAAAGGAGGAGGCCAAGAGCTGCCTGGTGGGGTGCACAGACGACGTCAAGGAGGAGAGACATGTGCATGCTGCACACTCGCATATGTGCACGCACATATGTGCAAATGGACCTACATACAGACACACACTTGCATGCATACATATACATGTGTAAACACTCTGGCACACACATCATGAGCCTGTAGACACGAGTGCAAGCATCATCAAATTAAATCAAATAATTGCATCAGGAAACCAATCAGATGCAGTCCACTAAATGTGAATTATTACAACAAGATGAGCACAGGAGGTTAATGACAAACAACCAAAGTTCATCTTATTGTAGCTCATGGTGCATACTAACGACACGCTGCAGATTTATAACCGAGTTCTACATGGAGTTTCATAATAACAAAACCATCTTTGTGAAGTAAATTCAGCGCACTGTCATTATTCTTTCCTAACACTTATCTCCATCATATACCTGAATAAGAAATCACTGCCTCCAATTTCCCCAGTCATCAAAGTTTCATATTATCTTACCATTACATTTAGATAGCCAGAAAGCTCATTGCAACCTCCTCATAGACATTCATGGCTCTCTCACGTTGAGAGGGCATGACAGCACCAGCACTTTGGTATGACCCCACCCCCCTATGGTGAGATTTGGTATTGCATAACATAGCCAGACAAAAAAGGAATAGGTGTTTTCTGCATTTGTGCACAGCATATAGGCAGGTACAAAACATGTAATACCACTTGGTATGAGATTTAAATTACTACTATTATTATACTTTACAACTCGATCATATGACATGCATAAAACCGGTCTTTGTCTTGACATTGCACGCTGTAACAACAGTGAGTGAGACTATGTAAAACAAGGGTTCTTGAGAGATGATATGGAGATGGAACAGACACAGCCCATCCTCCTATATTTATAAAGTTGAAGATATAATCATACTCTCAGAGTTAGAGAGGGGTTATAATAAACTTCAAAATCTGAGGTGTATGAATTATGTATATGGTGATGATTTGATGGCTGCAAAATAGAAAAGAGGGTGCAAGCGGCTGATTGAGGTGCCGCCATGTCTCCTGCTGCAGACATCTGAGGTCAGGGCCCGCGCTAATTGGTGTCGGGCCGAACGCTTGTGAGCTAAATGAGAAAATTACACGTTCGGAAAGGAATCAGCTGCAGTTGTTGGGGTGCCTTTTTACAGTGTGGCTGCGACCGTATATCTGCATGGCAGAGACAGGCGTCTGGCTCCGTGTTTGTTGGGGGGGAGGAGGAGGAGAGTTGGAAGGTAAACTTCAGTGATTTAAGGTGTGAGAGCTCCAGTTTACAGCCCCACCCATTAGATATACATACTCTGCCTGAGCATATAGAGCTAGAGGTAGGAACGCGTTGATTGTACAACAGAAATATGATTAAGCATCTGACAATATCTATTGTTTACCCTTTTTATATTATATTTCTGGCATGGCACATTGCCTCTAACACCTTTATAGGTCAACCAAATCACAGAAAAAGATACATTATATATACAAAAAGTGGTATAAAGACTATAACGACTTTGTGAAAGAGTTGTGTTGATCTCGGATAGTTATCACCCACATCTGCAGTTTCCTCAGCTCTAGTATTTTACTACTACTTCAACATTCTCAACTTATTTTGTTTTTATATCCCGCAGTTGTCTTTTGACCTATCTGCATGGGGATTAGAGGGATTGATGAATAGCTAACACTGCAGAAACAACACTTGAGTAAAATAAGTTTTTATTGCCTTTTAATGCTTTTATAAATCAGCTGCCTTTTCAAGCTCATAGTGATTCTTACTCGCAGCCCAATACTTTTTCTTTGATATCAAACACTAAAAATCACTAAACACAATCAACATGATCCACTCAACACAAACTAAGACGAAGCATTCTTCATTTCCAAATCAACTTATTGAATTCCCTGATGAGTGATACTGTTTAGGAACATTTCATTCTACTTAAATTATCTTGTATTCATGAAATGTTTTTTTTCTTTCTCCTGTGCCTTTATGTGCAGGTTGAGTTGTGCATGTGTCATTTAAGGCCTGAGCGAATTATTCACTTCTAAACACAGCATTCCTCCACTCCTCCGGCACACCCAACAAACAGACAAACAACAATGTGGACTAAATGACTAAAGCGATGAATTGCCTTCCTTTTGTTCTTTCCATTATTTCTCTTTTCTGCTGGCTCTTTCTCTTTCCGAGGCAGAATCCTTTGGTGGTGAGTCCCCGTAATCTAAAGTAAACGTCATTAACTGTTTGCTCATATCGCTCACAGAAAGTATGCCGCAGCGTCCTTTGTCCCACTATCAGTTGTTTAAAGAGGTTTGTGCTGTGATGGCGTGGTCGGCCAGCGCTGGGCTTTGAAGTGCCGTCTCTCCTGAGAGCTCACCTCTACGCTCACTGAAGGCCAACCCCGGAGCTGCTATTTAAAGACGTCACGTGGCAAAATAACTTTTTTTTTTCAATGCCAGATTTCACAATAACGCTTCTGCAGAAAGAAAGACTGTATCGTCTTACGGCACACTCTGTGATAGCTTTATCAGTTGTACATAATAGTTAATAGGTAACTTATTAAGGCTTTATTGATCATGAATGAGGCATTAAGGGACACCAGAGGACAGCTCACTGGATGTCAGGTTGTGACAAATCCAATTCTGATTGTGTTTTTCAGTTTTGTTTTTGTTGTTTTTTCTCTTCATCAAAAGACCCCCCTTAAAATTGAGCATTTAAACAGTTGAATTATTAAAATGTGAAGCTTCTTAACCACAAATTCTTATTATATAACTAATTATACAAATGTGTTACTCTACTTGTACTTTTTCGAATAAACCATCAGCAGTATATTTTTATATTTTCATATTCCGCTGAATATCTGTACATTAAATATTAGATTACATTTGAACAACAGTCAAAGGGTTACATGTTCATCAGTTCATAATAAACCCTCAGGTCTGCAGTCAGGTGTGACCTGCTGTAAGTAAAAGGTGATCCACATTCAATAAGTAATACATGTTATAAATTACGTATAAGCGCGTATGGCTTATTATAAATGAGCTATTAACGATTGAGCCGTTATCATTTAGTATAAGTTACTAATATTGATATACACACACTTCTTAAATATTGGCTTTTGACTTACTAATGGCTTATTAAAAAAGTTTACAGGTTTTTAATATGAAAATAAAACCACATGATTTAAGCATTTATTAAGTTGAATAAAGGGTTATATGACATCAATTATTAGCTCTTAAGTATGGAGTAATAATTGTTTTTTAATGACTTACTGACATATATAGCTGCAAAATGTATTGTTTGTTGTGAAGAAACCTGTGACCTTTGATAAGGGACTTTCCCTGCAAAATAAATACATCAAATGATTTGTGATGTTATATAAATACAATTCAATTGACTTAACTTGACCATATACCATCATCAACAACTAAGCAGAATGTACGTCGATATTGATCAGGGATTCATTTATTAAGAAATGCTATCAAATATAGAGAATAGTCAATCAATCAATCAATCAATCAATCAATCAATCAATCAATCAATCAATGTTTATTTATATAGCCCAATATCACACATGTTACATTTGTCTCAGTGGACTTCACAGTTTGTACAGAATATCAGTATGACAATACGACACCCTCTGTCCTTAGACCCTCACATCGTACAAGTTGAAACACTTCCAGAGAGAACCCACAGTTTAAAGGGAAACATGGGAGAAACCTCAGGGAGAGCAACAGAGGAGGGATCCCTCTCCCAGGACGGACAGACGTGCAATAGATGCCGTGTGTAAATCGAAGAGATAATACATTTACAACATAGGTAGACCAAATGAATAGTGATGTCTAAACTAGTTATCATGTTGACAACAAGCAGCCACCTTTACTGTATGTTTAGAGTTTGGTTGTTGTTTCGATGATTAAAGCTCGGATGTGGTTAGAAAACGTTGTGATTTCTGGTGCACACTGTTCACCCAAACATTGACCTGATTGGCTGAGAGGATGTGTTGTTTAGACAGAATCATATTTACATGAATGCAGAGGTCATTTGTGAGAAAAACACAAACATAGCTCCGTGTTAGAAATGTGAACAAAGAGGCTGTCATTTTTCTGGTTAGGACACTGGAACATAAGTAAAGTTATTAAAAACGGTTCCTCCTTTAAAATAATCATTCATAAGTTCACGAGTTGTGGATGTCATGAAGTGTTAATCAATGGGATTTGGATATATCGGTTTCGGCACAGTTTGGCCCGTGTGATTCCAGTTAAACAGCCTTCAGGATAAACACATCGTTATAGCTTTATATTTTCTTAAGATAACAGTATGTGGAATCTTTAATGGAATTATACATTAAGTTGTGTGGGTTTGAACAAGGTTTGTCAGCAGAGCATGAATGTGTTATTGGACAGAGTCAGTGAAATTAAAAGTACTGCAGTTCCCTACAGTTTTGAGCCACTTGTACTTTACTTGAGTAATGATGTTCTACATTAAAATTCAGATGCAAACATTGTGCTTTTTACCCCACTGTTTAGGTTTGAGTACAGATTTTTTTATACAAATTATTATAAAAAAAAACTGCTACTAAGAAGCTACCCAGCAGGGAATACATGAGTTACAATGAGCTCCAACTAGCCACAACATTAAAGTGATGCATACACATCAATGAATCATTATAATCCAATATCACTCATTTATATTTGAGTGTTGTATGTCTTTTAAAATGGACCTAGAGTCTCTTCAAATAAAGTATATCAAAGTTTATATATTGAAATGGCATTTTTTCTTTAGAATATTCAATACTTTTGGCAGTAAGTTAGTAAAAAAAGGATGATATGAGACAGAAATGATGCATTGTGGGAAACTGTAGTGTCAGTACAAAGTAGGTAGGACGCATACTGTATATGTATCAATCCAAACTTGAAATCCAAATTGTATTCACAAAAATATAAACTCAGGTTAACAATGAGGATAAGAATGAGAAGTGTCATATTTCTAAGTATGAATATCTCTAGTACAGGTGAGTGTGTTTGTCTAATTCAAGGTATCTTGATACTAGTTCTTATACAATTCAAACTTTTACTTGACACTTAATATTTCAGTTTCTTTTGCTACTTTGACCTAAGTAAAAGATCCGTGTTCTTTTCCAAACACCTGCAGGGATTTTTCAAAACCTGTAATTAAAACTGGCTCATTACTTGTGTATAAACCATAATTAAACAATGTAAAAGTGATTGATTACAAACTATAAAACATGCACTTTCATTAAGTTTTTCCCCTTTTTTTAAGTGACCCTAACTTAGTGCCAAGACACTTTTTCCAGGCCCATTATTAAAGGGATTTTGGCAGCGGCGGGTCCTGTGTGAGTAATGGCGGCGGTGCATTAGGAGAGGGAGACGTGTGAGTTGTGAGTCAACATCAGAGGCCTCGGGCTGACCCCCCGGGGATTACACTCTGATTTAAGAGCATCTCTGCAGCTCCTCTCCTCTGTGTGCAGCACTCGGGCCCTCGGGTGCACACAACACCCACCTGATGCAGGAGTACAGCTCACGTGCACGCTCACACGCACACACACTTGTATGTGGGATCATTCTCGTTATGCCCTTATTCTTAGCCCTGCTCCATCTTCTGTTCCAGGGTCGAGGCAGAGTAGGATCATATCAGGGTTTGTATCCAGAGGAAGAGAGAGAGAGAGACCCGAGCCCCTGCAGTGGTAAGTAAATACAGCCTAATGGCCTCTGATTAATTCTACATGGCTCTCATCGGGCCAGTAAAAAGAGATGTAATGACCCGTATGTCTCCCCCCTCTCTTTCCTTCTCCCTCATTCCTCTCCCTCTCCCTCGCTCTCCCCCCCACCGTCTTTCTCAATTTCTCCCTCATTTGCTCGGCTTTTGATTATGAATTAAAAGGGATTGCAAATGGTATGCTGTTGGTTGGCCCCCTGATTGCCATATTTGATTAAGGAAATGTCAGTGTGCATGTTTCCCATGTCTGTCTTTTTTTAGCCTCTCTGTTCGCGGTAACATTCGCACGAGAAACACAATGGCTCCGCGGCTCTCAGACAGTCTGCCGCGAACAGCAAACTTGCGCTAATCAAACGCATTCTTCCGTCTTTCCCTTTCTCTTTTTCTCAACCTCTTTTCTCATTTTTGTGCCTTTTCAAGACTCGCTGGGGTTTTTGTATCAGCTGTGAGACACACCAACAAGGGAGAAATCACAGAAAATTAAAGAGCATTGAGAAAAGACGGGTGGAGCAGAGAGTAAGGACAGGAATGAGTGATGGAGATCTGAAGACTGAAATCAGAAAAGACAGGGGCCAGTCTCATATCTCTGGCGGTTAATTGTGATCCTCAGACGGACACTTCTAGCAGGATGGTTTTTGTTCTCCTCCTTTAACACGACGAACATATAAATATAGATACTTGTTTTGTACAGCAGCTATAAGCAAAAGAAGAACCATGACAGCTTTAACACGAAGGCTGCAATTGACCTTTTTGAATATATCGAAATGACATGGATGCCAAGGCTGCCTACTATACTGTACAGCTTTTTAGAATAAAAAACACCTTCATAATAACAGACCTTGGTTTAAGAGAAGCCGGTGTAAGTCTCATCTCCTTTGTAAGTGAACATTTCTTTACAGTTATTGCTCACAATGTGGAAAATGATCTCCTGCTTCACCACGTAGAGATACATAATAACACAGGACTTTCTTTAACATGATTAACAAGCTATGATAACATGATTAACTTGCAAAAACGTGTACTTTACAGCCATACTGTTCTACCTTTTATTTTATAATGCTAACTGTTTATTAGATGTACTGTTTTATTCTATGTGTACCTGTGTGACATTGTTTCTTTATCACTTTGGGAAAAGACAATAGCATAAGGTGAGGTGATGTGCAACAACAACAGAGCAGAGCGAACAGGTACAGCTAGGGCCGGACCGAGACAATAAGTCAGGCCGGAAATGATACACCCAGCCAGCCCACTACCACGTTTTCTTTGTGCCATTTTGCTGGATTTATTTGTCAATATTTACAGTGTTGCTGCCCATAGTGATAGCCCTATAGTTTACATCTACTACCCACAAATAAATATATGGACATGGGTTACTATTTAAATAAAATGGTAAATGTATTTAGGAACTTGTCCATGTGATTTTAAGTGGGGGTGGACCTCAAATCCTCTAGGAGGGTCCGGGGGATCCTCTCCCTCCTCTCCCTCCTCTCCCTCGTCTCCCCCTGCTCCTCTTTGAGGCAGCAGCAAAGACTAGTTTTAGCTCTCAACAAGTTTTAAAACTTCTTCACTACCTTTTTTCACCTAGTTAACTTTTTTATTTTTAATTCATGCATATTTGACTAATCACTACCCCCTCAAATGGAAATATGTGTTTACATAAATGGTGACCAAACCGTTTGAGACCCACTGAGAACTTGGACTAAGTTAACTATCTAAACACTCAGAGAGTCCTTTACCTCACCTGAGCTGAGGTTATCCCGAGCTTGAATGAAACACAGAGACCAATCAAGGGCTTAGATTTATGATCTGTATGACAGTGGCCATGTCGGAAGGCCACATCATGTAGACAGCCAGTCACCCTGTGTGAGGCAGACCCACATTTGCGCAGCATTGCGTTCACAATACGTAAAAGAAACTTTGAAAAAGAAATTAAAAAAACGAAATGGGTCGCGAAATATACTTGGGCGGCCGTTAATATACCTGGGCGGCTCACCCGAGTAAAGTCTATGTGTGGGAAACCCTGGAATATCAGATACAATTAGCATCTAACCAGAAGTGCGAATGAAGCAGTGAACTGCAGTGTATTTGATATATATATCCGATATATAAAAGGTTATGTTAATATTCATCAGCTGGTCAGAAACTTGACTCCATAAGAAATATAAAAAGATACATGGTTGAGTGTGATCATAACTTTCCAATAGCACAAAGTTGCAGATCCGCTGTTGCAGGTTTAGCCATTTAGTCAGCCAGGTGTAAAATATGCATTTATTATCACCTTATCTATTTGGCCAACTAGTGATAATTAAATGATACCCTATTTCTTTAACTAAGTCTTTCTCTGCTAACAAGGCTTTACTTAAAACTGTAAACATATGGGATGATATTCGTTCCTATATCTAAACACCTTGGTGATAATCATACAAATCCTTCAACAAAACAGGTCTTTATGTCGAGGGGTTTACAAATGAATGAGAGTATATTATCCGCCAACAGTGACATTTTATGGGTTTTATTTCCATCATAATTTTGTTCATAAATATCTTTATCCTTACTCACAGTTTCTGCCAGCAGCTCAAAACTGAGAGCAAATAATAATGGACTAAGACAGTAAAGAAACCAGAAGAGATTCACAATTAAGAAGCTGGAAGGACTTCAACAATCAACTTCAACGGACTGATTCATTATCAAAATAGTTGATGAATAATGAAATAAGTGACAACCAGTGGATTCATCTTGCAGCCCTAAGACCGTAGCTCGGCTGCTGCCCTAAAAGACCCAAAGATCTCCGAGCTGCTGCGTCATAATGTCTCATCTTGAATCTCTCTCCTCTCTTCTCGATCCAGGTATCTTCAGTATCGAACATGTCTCTGCTGAGACCTCTTCACCTCTCTCCCTGCTCCATTAGTTTGGGCTCAGCAGCACACATCTTTTAATCTCCAACCTCAATTGCAAACAGCCTTCAGTGCGATTCAGCTCACAGGCAGAGTTTTTGTATACGTGTGTGATTGCTTACATGCACATACGTTTGAGTCCATGAGGCTCTTGTTTGAGTGGCTGCATGCATGGACATGTGTAAGTGTGTGTGTATGTGTGTGTGTGTGTGTGTGTGTGTCTGTGATAATGGGCTGTTTCCATCAGCACACAGAGCACGAGCCCTCTGTATCAGGCAGAAGACACACTTAATGCCTGTCACAGGGTCAGATCAAGTGTGTACAAAGGAGAATTGAATCCTTTGAAAAACAGAATCCAGCCAAGGACAGTTTTCCCATTTGCCAAGGACTAAGGAAGAGAGAGGTGTATAGAAAGAGGGCAGAGGGAGAAAATGAGAGAGAGAAAAGGTGTAGGTGCCTGCAGGACAGAAATGTGTTGATCTTTTGAGATGAAAAGCCCTACTCTCACAGGCTGCAAAAAGGAATGGTGGGCTTTAGGGGCCAAGGCAGCGAGGAGAGTCCTTTTGTCCTCTCATCAGTCCATCAGAGGAGGTGGAGGAACAAGGCGGGGGCATGGGAGGAGGTGGCCGTGACACACTCTGTGCCCTACCAGCAAGAAATGGGCTCCCTCCTAGGCCCTCAGGCGGGGGGGGGGGGGGGGGGGGGGAAACACAAGCTCCCTAACGCTGGGATGAGCAGCAGAGGAGGAGGTGAGATTGAAGTCTGCAGCGGGTGCAGAGCAGAGGAGAGTGTTAATAAGGCGACGCCACGAGTATAAAAAGGTTCCATAGGGATCTTTTTTAGAAGGTGGCCCCTCTCGCATTATATTCTTGACTCCCCTCCAGGAGGGCCTAATGACGCTCTCCAAGGATGGCGTTGCTTGTGGAGGAGGAGGTGTCGGGGGGTTTGACATACCAGGAAGAAGCCCCAAACGCCCTGAGGAGCTAGCCAAGAAAGAGGGAGAGAGAATAGTGTCCCCACTAGAGTGAGAAGGAGCTCTTTTTCTCAAGACTCTTCATGCGCCCATCTTCCTATCACTTCAATCCCTCTCTTCTTCTGTGACTCACCTCTCCACCTCCACCCATCCTCCCCTTTCCTTGCTGCTCTGTCCTCTGCAGCAGGTTGGTAATTGTCACACACACACAGCAGCACTATTTCCCATTAACCTGAGTATGCACAAGGAGCTAATGCCTAACTGAGCTAAATGTGGGTTTAGAGGCTGCATGAGTCAGAAACAGAGGGACCCTCAGGTGGCGCCGTGGAGTGCATAGTATATCACATTTTCAGAGAATCTCCCATCCTTACAGATTCTTTTTCCCACCAAAACAAATTCATAATTTAACGCCCATCTACCCCCAACCCCTTCGATCCCCCAAGAATGTCAGAGTATCCATAAACAAAATCAGAGGGTACAGTAAGGTCTCTAATCAAGGCAATCAGTGCTGTTGTCAGAGGTTTGCAGCGCAGCGCAGCGCTGGGCTCATCTTTGTCTGTGCTTTAATTACTTGCTTTTGCATTTTGATGGAGGGGGGGTGATGGGGGTGATTGTGCCTTATCACCTATCTCCAAGGATAAAAGACTACCCAATTACTTTGTTTGGATGCTAATGATTGCATTTCATTAGTAGCCGCTCTTAGCCCTCCTCACCCAGTAAATGAATGAATATGCCGTAATTTCAATTATTGGAATTATGAAAATTGCTTTTAAAAAGACGGCTCGGGTATCATCAGCTTTCCACTGTGACATAATGCCATTTTAATTTCCATAATAGTTTTAATTGTCAGTGGCCCCGCTGTGCATTAATCATTTAATTGTATTGTCTTTTTCTGCTGCAAACACCTACCCCCCCCCCGAACGCACGCTTTCCCGCCCCAGCTTTGAAAATACAAATCACAATCAGCACTATCATCTTGAGAGTGATGAGCGGCGCTGAAAACAAAACCAAGTTAGGCGCGTGATTTAAAGTTTTAAGACGGTGGGAGGGAGTTTTTCTTTGTTAGAGGTTTGTTGCAGTGTGTGGGCAGCGTGTGATTTATCTCCCATTTCTTTAGTTGTTTGCAAACGATGCAAAAAGCTTGATGAATTTAATTTACTTTATTGAAACAGATTTTAAAAAATGAACTTTTATTCATCTTTACACCAAAAAACGGAAATATTTAGTATTTTTCTGTATTTAAGGACAATCCACTGATTCTCTGTTGTGCTATTTACTGTATGCATATATAGTATAATTCAAATACACTGACAACAGTTTTGTATGAATAGAAAAAGGTGAAAGGTCATTACATAGACGCCTATTGAGAATAACAACGTCTCTGTGGCAATAACGACGTTCAAATACCACAAAGAACAGTAACCTTGAACCTTGAACCTTGAACCATAGTGTTCCCATTCAAGAAAAACACAAAAAGGGCTAATTTGTATTTATTATGGTCATGTTTACTTTTTAGATATCTTTCCTCTCTTATTTGGCTTTACGTAAACCAAAGGCATATCACAAAGACTTTTGCAAAGATTTGAAAATGTATATGTTGAACGATAAAGAAAATATAAAAAGTAGCAGATGTATGAATCAATTGGGTTTTAAATAAAAAATATGAATATGTTCCGTTCCCTTTCTTATCTGTCTTTTTGCTTATAGAAAACCACAAGGATGCAACAGAAAACTGTACAACTGCAGACAATTAGTATGTGTGAGAAGATAAGATAAGATAAGATAAGATAGTACTTTATTGATCCCAATTTGAGAAATGTTTGCGTTGCAGCCGCATAAAAAGACATTGTACAAGGCCAGAAACGCTGCATTAAAACAAAGATGTCAAATCTAATGCTGAACATGCGAGTGTGTCGGCCGTGCAGCAGCAGCAGCAGCAGCAGCAGCGTTAGAGGAAACCGTCTGAGTGACAGCCTGGAGGAGCCCTCCACCGTCTCTCCATCCCCCTCGAGAGGGAGGAGGTCAAGTGCAAACCCCTCAAACAAACACGCTCAGATGCCCATGCAGAACACCTTGCCAAGCCTTTTAGCCGTAGCTATTTTTCTTAAACTCATGTCATCAAGAGCAGCGGAGGCATTGCTCAAACTTGAACTTCTAGGGGTGAAGTGGCCGATGGAGCGGCAGGAAAACACATCAGTGTGCTCCCCCGTGAATACATGTAATGCCTCAACCTGCAAATGTTTCCTGTCTAGTGTGTTTTCAAAAGAGGAATATTATTACACAAGGATACCGTCAATGTTTACATGCTACCTAAACAGCTGGAATCCATAGAGAAAGGCACTCTAGAGATCGGCCTCTTTTGAAAGACAACAGCACCTTTTTCTCCTATAATATAAGAAGAAATACCAAAAATAGCAAGGCTCTGAATCCAGAAACACCTTGCAGGAACCAGAATGGACAAAAAGGTGTGAGATACACTCAGTGGCTGCTTTATTCAAGGTTCAAGGCTGTTATCGTCATGTGAGCATAGCTACAGTGTAGTTATGGCGATGAAAATCTGAGGTCACAGGCTCCTCCAACAGCGCAACACAATAAAACTGATACAAGTAAATAAAATAAAATAGAATATAATAGAAACAGGATATGATAGAAACTGTGCAGAATGATTAGGTACACTGTTCACTTTAATGCAGACCAATACAACAGTCATCGAAGCTTATTATGTTCATCATATTGTTGTTGTTGTGTACATTTAAGTTTAAGTTAAATATAGATTCAAGATGTTTATTGTCACACCAAACAAGTGTGGAATGTTATCACTGGGAGGCTCCATTAAAGAACCCAATATAAAATACTTATACTATAAAGAAGCAAATCAAAAAATGTATTCATTTAAGAAAAACAACAAGCATCAAGTCTGGTCATACTTAAAGGCTCTTACAAAGCAATACCAAATTGTCTAATTGTAATTAATTTAAGAGAGTTTATTAATTCCAAAATATATTAAAAACATCAATCTGTAGCTTTCTTGTAAGAACTGTTTCACTTATTAAATAATTGCTTTATTTTATGGTAATTGGTACACGAGCAATTCATTGATTAACTTACTGTACGTCACACACAGCAGATTAGTTGGAAAAATGTAATAAAATCAATCAAATGTTATGTTATGTTATATGTATAGCCATTTCCTTTCCATATAGGGTATAGGGGGCAGAAACATCACTTAAACATGTCATTTTTTGTGGTGGAAGAAGTACTTAAGTAAAAGTAGAAGTACCAGAGTGTAGGAATACTCTGTTACAATAAAAGTCCTGCATTCAAAATGTTACTCAAGTAAAAGTAGAAAAGTATTATCATCTAAATATACGTAAAGTACCAAAAGTAAAAGTAGTCATTGTGCAGATTGGTCCATTTCAGAATAATATATATGATATGTTTTATAATGATTGATCATGAAAGTGTTCTCAAAGCTGGTAAAGGAGCAGCTAGTTTGAATGACTTTATATACTGCAGAGTAGCTTGTGAGTTTACTCCAGGTGGAACTAAAGTCTGATTTAACACTTGATTATATTTCACATCATTCATCCACATCTGTAAAGTAACTAAAGGTATTAAATACATGTAGTGGAGTAAAAGTACACGATTTACCTCTGAATTGTAGTGGAGTAAGTACAAAGTAGCAGAAAATGAAAATACTCAAGTAATGTACACGTACCTCAAAATTGTACTTGAGTAAATGTACTTAGTTACTTTACACATGATGACAGTGTCCACAGAAGTTGTCCTAAATGAGGCTTCATGGCCGAGCAGTTGCATTTGGTTTGATCACACAGCACATGTGTACTTAATAAAGTGCACACTGAGCGAAACAACTTCATAAAGTGGAAATACAATTTAAAAAGAGCTCTCAATGTGTCAGCAACATGAAGATATTTTTACATCCGACTCAAACAGCTCCATACTTGTATGAGAATAGCTCTGTAATAATTAAGTGATTATGATCCATTAAGTGTCACAGTTTAAGTGGCATTGCATGTAGAAAATGTAATTCATGCCTCCGTTATGTGTTTCTTTTTCCTTACCATATGTGGTCTTAGGTAAGTCTATCAGTATAAACACATTTGATTTAAGCCAGAATGCTTCTTTGGCCTGACTTTATCATTGTCATTATTAGTTTACAACACGTTTCTTTGTAATTCATGATCACTTCAGGCATTGTCACATGGGTCAGGCTTATTGGTTTATCTGTTTGTTTTCATTTATTTGGGACTTGCAGAGATATGAGCCATTAAAGCCTCGTAGAACTCCATATTTTGGGGAGTTTAGTCTTGTGCTAACTAAAAGAAAAAAGAGAATTCAACTCAACAAAAATGAAACCTACCGGGTTAAGGTCGACAATAATACGCACATCCGGTAAAAGCCATACAAGCTGACCGTTAATATAAAACACATTTCCTTCAACCTGTGAATTCTAATCTCTACTTCGCTTATAAAACACCTCTTCAACTAAAATAGTAAACTTATCCTCCAAATTTCTATGGTGAGCTTGTTTGTGAATCATCTTGATACTTAAAGCCAAACCTACAAATATAGTGCAGCTGGTATTCCCGGAGTCGTTACTTTATTATCATTGTTATCAAAGATGCCATTGACTGACTGTCGACACAGTTGCTGAGGGATCCTCACTAACTTTCAGCGCTCTCTGAAAGCTCCTAACCAGGCACTCAAGGGTGCCAAGAAGGACGGGGAGAAAGAAAGAAAAGCAAACATGTGTCTGAGACAGAAACCGAATGTGGGGAGAAAGACAGGAAAGTACACTTGAGTGAGGAGAGGATTTACAGAAGACTTGACCTTGGTGAGTTTGAATTATATGACTCAATGGAGCCGACTACATCATCTTCATTCGAGGCGTTCTATTCAGCAGCGATGCATATGTGCATGGCAGCGGGTCAAGATTTATCTTAACATACTGTAAATAAAGATGGAAAAACCAGTAGTTTTTGTTGTGACTGAGGAACAAGACCTTGCTGGCTTTTTGTATTGAAGAGGCCTGGCCTGGGACCAGCTCCTACACAATTGTGCCACCTTCTGGAATAAGTGGGGAAATCTATCAAAGAAGGGAGAAATTCAACAGCGATTCAAACTTTTGGAGGCATCTCAAGTATCTTAAATGCATCCACAATCCTTTCAATTGCATCTTTTGGCATGCAGGGAGCGAGGAAATATCATATAAAGAGACGTGGGATGCACCCTTTGAGTACAACTTAAACAAGGACAAAGAATAATCAGGATTTCTTTGGCTTTGTAGATTTGCAAGGGCTTATTTCTAGTATATTGCAGCTTTAAAACCCTTTGTACATCAAAAATATCCTTCAAATATTTCAAGGTAATTCCAATTCTCTAATTCTAATTCATATAAATGATAATGTATTAATGTGTTGGTCCATAAAGATTTCCTCTGTAGCTTTCTGGTAAGAACTGTTTCAATCTGTACTAATGAAATAATGGTTCCCCATGGTAATTAGTACACTAGTAGTTCATTGATTAGCTTAGAGCGTTACAGCACGTCCGTGCACAGCAGGTCCGTTAAAAATAATAAAAAAATGTCATAAAATAAAAAAGAAATGTGGAAAATAAACTTGGATAGTAAAGAAATAATGGATACATATTTAAGGTAATTGCTTTTTCCCTATTGTTAGTTACAGATGGCATTTAAAGAAATCTTTTAGGAAATAATTTGGATATTATTGACCCAGAAACTAACATTTTACCAAGAAGTGCATCAGTTTCTTTGAGGAAATCGCCGACTGTTGGTTTAGATATATCTCTATATTACATTTCTGTTTTGGAGCTGCGAGAAAGGTTGATGTGGTGTGTGTGTGTGTGTGTGTGTGTGTGTGTGTGTGTGTGTGTGTGTGTGTGTGTGTGTGTGTGTGTGTGTGTGTGTGTGTGTGCAGTCGTGAAAGCGTTTGTGTATTTTGCGTGTGTGTGTGTGTGTGTGTGTGTGTGTGTGTGTGGTGGGGGGGCCGAAAGAGAAGATTGGGGAGTGATTCAATCGCTACACAAATGGATTTGGCTAATAGAAGGAGCCTCTGATCCTGACTGGTGCACAGCTGGAGCTCCCCTAATTGGAGAGGGTGCAGAGTGGAGAAGAGAGCGCAGAGAAAAGAGAAAGAGAGAATATGGCCCCCGGAGAAAATGCACCTCTGCTGCCACACTATTGACTCGACGAGGATCATGCCAAATGTTAATACCGGTGAAAAAGAAGGGACTCGCGACGGGAAACTAAGTCGTGTGGAGGCTCATCGTCGCATGTTGAACAGCAGCTCAATACACTTCTTTGTAACCGTTCCTATTGTTTTAAATATATGATGAAGGTTGCCATATGAGGAAAAAGTGGCCCACTATAAAACCCACTTAACATCAGTAAGGAGCATTAGAGGAATATCTCAGCGTGATGTGACAACAGGAGCCTTATAACCATTTAGCACCGCTGAGGACTCACCACTTCCAGTGAATTGCTGTAATTGTTAAAAGAAATCAGTGTACAGCGTGTGATGCATTATTATTATTAAGGACCTTCTTTGCTATTTGACCGACTCTGAGGTAGTTTGAAGTAACAAATATCAGTTCAAGCATCAAATTAATTCACACTTATATGCCTGAATAGATAAAAAGAAGTGAGGACTTCTCATCGCTGTTGCCTTTGTGGGAAGAGAGAACAGATCACAGTGCAAAGCGTCCACAAAGAGATCATGGCTCTCCATTTTGATAGTTCCTACAATTCTATCAACTATGTAAATAACATATAATTAAAATACAGGTATTATTAATGCTATTATTATTATTATTATTAATAAAATATTTGTTATTATTCACCACTGGTCACATAAACATTTTATTTAAATGAAGTTTTTTTTCAGTGTGTGAAGCACATGGCCATGCCGGTGAGTATCATGCCTGTAATGTTCATTTAATAAAGTATAATATTTTACAAAAAAAAAGACAAGAAAATATTATTAGTTATAACTATCGGATATATAACTTTATTTGCATGCACACACAATCCCAGTCACATGCGAGTAAACAAAGTTTAAGTGCAGATTAGTTTTTTCTATGCGAAACGGTCTGGGTCTTAAAAAGCCGAGGTCTTCGTTTTATGGTTGTTTCTTTGTTGTGCATGTGAGTGACAAAAAGAAACTTCTATGGTTGAAAATAACAAACAAAATAGACCTGCGTACACACCGGGGTCAAACCATGCAACACAATGGACTAAAAAACCTAAAGCAATAATAAAAAAGTAAGTAATTGTTCCTGTTTCCTGTTCACCTCTTATTCACTGTGGAAACTACGTCATGAACCAACCACAGCATGTACAGTGCATATTTATTATCTCAAAACCAATTATCCTACCGTATTAACAACATGATGACAGGGAATAAACAAGGTCGTCTCTGAAGAGGACCACCGGCCATTATCATGTATAAGAGAGGTAAGCAAGTACCTATGGGGAATATATCCTCTTGAAAACAGGATAAAAATTTTTTCCCAAACAGATCAAACAGATTAGCCATGCCTCATATCCCTCTATTTCAGCCCTGTTATAGGGCTTTCACACCAACGCGGTTCCCGTTCTAGCTCCGTGCTAGAGCTTTTCTGGTTCGGAACCGGTTTTTCTTTTCAGCCCCCGTTTTGTTCACACCGGCAAGAGCCCGACTGGTGCTGCCGCTGCTGCGTCATGACGTCACCGTTTACGTCGCTGATTTTCTCCCCAACGGCGTCGGGTCGATGATCGTGTTGCTTTTAATCATACGAAGCCAGATTAAATTAATTAACTACTTCTCAACCCTTGTACTTTTCTCCAGAGTGCCGTGGTTCATTGTTTATTAATGTGTTCAGCGGCATTCACCGACCGATGCAGTGCTGCCCGCTGTTTGGCATCACAGCGCTGTTATGAAAGTTTCTCTGGTATAAAATGGGTGATGTTAGCATAGCAACCAAAGCTAAACTGACTATCTTGACTACTTGTTGCTATCCTATTGTGGTATAAGCCGTTTTTCTACAGGCACATTTTACCGGTGTATTTTTCATTATGATTCTACTTGTGATAGTCGGACATGACAACCTGTGCAGCCCATGTATTGATTCCATCCGATAGCTGCTATAATACAAAACAAAACGTCGGCCTGCTCTCCACAATGATCAATAACAGCGAACGGATGGTCAAAGTAAGGTACAAATAAACAGAATCAAACTAAGCCTGGTTAGTGTTGCCTGACTTTATAAAGTGTGTTTTTTTTTAAAAAGTGTGTGGTTGCGTTCTAGTGACTTTGGTCAGCGCTACTGCTTGTTACAACTTTCATTTGCCGTACTCGCCATAAGCTGTTATTGCTCAGGTTGATCCCGCCCCTGCCCCCGCCTCCGACGTAAGCGGTTCTTGCTTCTAGACCGACAATTTTTTGGTGCTCGAAAAGCACCGGGTTTCGGAGCTTAGAACCGGCTCCGCTGCGGTGTGAACAGGAAAAACCGGTGCTTTTCAGGCTCTAGCTCCGAACCGGCCCTGGAACCACGTTGGTGTGAAAGCCCCATTAGAGAAGCGCTGATTCTGGTTCCGTAGATTTAATATAATAAAAAGGATTATTTCTGAAACAGTATGGAGCTCAAATGCTTTTTCTCTCACAGGTTTACCACAAGGTGTGTTCCTTTCTTTATTTCCCGCTTTTTTACACATGCTCTCTCCAGTACAGGTTAGCTCTGAGTGTTAGCGATGCATGCATGGTAACACAGACCATATTACGTCCAAAACACGTTGCGCATTGTTTCTGATAGCAACGTTGCTGATAGGGCCGTGGGTATAAAGCCAGCACACATTTCCGATATGTCTTCATGACCGCAGCAAATCTGGATCAGCTCCGTTGTTCCCCCGTTTTTAAAGATTTGGGTACAGAAGAAAAGAGAGAGGGTTGTATTTTCGGACACTTTGTGAGTCTCCTGACACCAGGGACACTGTATGTGTACAAAAGACATCAAAAAGAGCATTTTACATGATAGGAGACCTTTAATACACATAACAACTCAACCAGAACAAACATGGGAGATAAATGTTATGAACATTATTAACAATAACATTGTTTATTTGTTTGCATTGTGTATATTTTGGATTTGGGAATATCTCTTAAATTACTTCGTTGCACTTTTTGTAATTGTGCTCTTTTCTTTTTTCTACTGATCTGCTATACAGCAATTTTCCTCTGGATAAAAAAAGGAAAACTATCGAAGAATGTGGTTAAAAAAGTATAAAATACAAGATATACAGGTATATAAGAATGAAAACAAGATTAATGCCGTGCACAAAACATTCAAAGAGAACAGGTGTCCAGACTGCCTGAGAAAGAAACTGTGTGTGTGTGTGTGTGTGTGTGTGTGTGTGTGTGTGTGTGTGTGTGTGTGTGTGTGTGTGTGTGTGTGTGTGTGTGTGTGTGTGTGTGTGTGTGTGTGTGTGTGAGAGAGGGACAGACAGTGAGAGTGCTCTTGTGTGTATTCTAAAAGCAGGGGGTCTCTTCCAATCGCCCAAAACACAAAGAGCCGCTCACCGTGAACACACCAGGGGGGCTCTTAGGAAACCCATCAGCTCATAGGAAGAGGGCAGAGGAAAGACTTACATATAGGAAACAGGCTGTATAGGAGGAGCACACACACACCCTCAAATCCTCCTCATGTTAACCATCCATACTAGAAAAAAGCAGAGGAGAAACCAGACATGTGACCAAACTGGGAAGCACACTTTAATGTTCTTCAACGCCGAAAAATAAGAAATATTTGTACAGAAGGTGTCAAAACTGTAAGCCCTTAAAAGAAAACATGTATACCACTCAGAGGAGAACACATACACCGCATGCCGCCCGTTTGACAATCCACAACCAAAGATCAACATATTAGTGTACAAACTGTCAGATCTGGCGGGGACCCTCACACACAGAGGCCGGCCCGCAGACCCTCCCACCGTGTTCCCATTGTGGCGGCCATTGTAACAGTTTTGTCTGAGCCATATGGGCTGGTTTAGGGATGTGGACCCCCGGCAGCTGAGGCTTTGTCCCCGTGTCACAGAGGTCGCTGGGATTGTGTTCCCAGCTAATTCCCTCTTTCAGGGACTGCAGATCACAGTCTATAATGATCTGGGCGGCCTAGAGCAGGGATTACTGCTGCTGCCTCTGACATCAACAGGCTGTGTGTGTGTGTGTGTGTGTGTGTGTGTGTGTGTGTGTGTGTGTGTGTGTGTGTGTGTGTGTGTGTGTGTGTGTGTGTGTGTGTGTGTGTGTGTGTGTGTGTGTGTGTGTGATGAGAAGCGAGATAGAGAGAGATGACATCTTAAGATGAAACATTGTCGCTGCTCCTTAACAACAGGAATCAATTGATCCCCCCCTCACACCAAACCACCACACTGAAATAGATCCACCCCACCGCCCCAACACACACACACACATTTACACACACACACGCTCTGAGTTTTCCACCTCATTTCCCTCGATCCAGCTTAGGCAAACATTATTAGCAGTGAAAGTGAAGGCAGTGGAGGGAGAGTAATGGCTGCTTGTGTCTTCACTGACCTCCTTTGTCATCATGTGGTTTACAAATGACAAAGTACTGTCTGGATGTTACACGTCTAGTGTAGTCGCTACGACCAATTAATCCAGCATTTACCTCTTTTGAGCTGTGGTTCCCTATCCACCATTTTAGAATTACCATTGTTTTCTACAAATTAAAAGTAAAAGTCCTGCATTCAAGGTAATGAGACACATTCTTTGGATTCCTTAAGTATCAGAAGAAAAAGGACTCACCATGCAGAATCATGTCTCTTATATATTATACATGTATTATTCCAGATTAATTAACTTGTATGAAACATTTGAACATGGTTAAGGTGGAGCTTTTTCGTGTATTTTATATAAGCGCTGAAACAAGAAGTTTAATGACCACATATGTAATCAATAGAAAGGTAATGCGTTATTAAAATTATGTTTCAAGTCTCGTTTAAAGACCTACTTGTTCTCCCGTGCTTTTGCAGACCACGTATAAAGGCCCTGACACACCAGGCCGAAATCGGCCGTTTTCGTTAGTCGCACGACGAAGCGTGCCCTGTCGCCCAAACTCAATTTGGTGTGTCCCGCACCGTCGGCCGTGACACGCCTTATTTGGCCTTTCATGGCCGACGCACGGCCGATTCAACATGTTGAATCGGCCGTGCGTCGGCCACAGGCAGTCGGACAAAGAAATCACTCTGATTGGCTGTTCAGCTAGCGAATCAGTGCTTGAGAAGCGAAACGGTTGCTTGAGAATGTCTTCCACAAGCAACACTCCAATGGCTGATAGCTCCAGTACCGCCCGAAACATGTTTCCGATGGACGAGAGTGAAAATGGAACGCACACGCTATTTGTTGTTTGTTTAGATTACGCAGTCTGTTCTTCTTCTCTGTCTTCCGGTTGTTGCCTCTTTTGAATGACGAATACACACTACCGCCGCCTGCTGGTAAGGAGAGTTATTGCCACTCACGCATGCGCAGTTCGTACGTGCTCGGCTGAAGTCTTTGCGGTGTGTTCCAGTGCGACACATGGCCAAGACGCAGGAGAACACGGCGACGCAACAGTCGGCTTCGGCGTCGGCGAGTTCTCTGGTGACTGCTTGGTGTGTCAGGGCCTTAAGACGTATCAGTCTGTGTTTTCTAAATTGGGGTTTTCTATTTTGTTGTGTTTTAAAATGTTTTTACATCGTGTATGAGAGTTTTTCAGTCTGTGGCTATAAGTAAGGTTTTATTGTCTCGTGCTTTTTTATTCGTTTTTTTGTCCTATCGGTTTTGTCTAAATGTATTTATGCTGTTTTTTTATATATTTATTGACGTACAGCACTTTGGTGAACTCTGTTGTTTTTAAATATGCTATATAAATAAAGTTGGATTGGATTGGATAACCCTGATTCTATCTAATTGTTTGTCTGTTAGTCTTCTGGGAAAGGGACCCTCACACGGCCTGCAGACCCTCCCATGTGTTCCCATTGTGGCGGCCATTGTAACTGTTTTTTCAGACAAAATAAATGAGGCTAATCAATAATAATAACTATAACTGGTTACAGCTATAGAACTTTTTATGTACTACAGGCCAATTAGTACTAGATGTTATTCTTCAGCGCACTTTTTTGTTATTTATTGGACATGAACTGCCATACGGAAACTTGTGCGCCCTTATCAGCTGATATTTTAGTCTAGATAATTTATTTGTCTATTAAATATTGCCTTTAGTGTGCTATAGCTTTGTATGGATGTAAATGGTCTGCAAAGACTAACATCCCTGTGTTCCATCCAGAGGGAGGAACACAGCCCCTAAAAAAATACAAGTCTGTTTCTCTGGACTTAGCTCCAACACAACACATGTACTCATCCCTGTATTCAAATGAATGGATAATTGAAGAGGAATCAAATACAAAGAAAATATTTATATTTCATTACTGTTGTTATTAAAAATGCTTGCCTGACGTGCTTTTAAGGAAATAGGGAACAGATATGAGTAATGAGATATATGTGTTTTCAAGGAGAGACATCTACATCCTAAATGAAGAGCACACACTCTCACAAGCTGAAGAAGAAGCACCCTCCTCTTCATGAAGGCCTCCTTTTCTTGATAAAGATACTTAATACTTTCAACAAGGCAGCTGAAAACGTTTTCCTTCATTCCACTTTTTTATTTGCTCCTCTCATTTGTTTATGTAGGCATCTTTCCATATTTCATTCCCTTTCTTCTTCCCCCCCCACTGAAAAGGGCTGTCATTGAAATTCATGCTCTCAAGGACCCGCAGCCATGCAAGGCCGGAAGATAATAGGCCGACCTATTTCCCCAGCAGTTTTATTTATCTTTTATTTTCTCCTACATCCCTCTGCCCCCGCTTGATCTTGGTCGCTGTAAGATGACAGCTGTCTCCTGTGCATTAGTATTGCAAATGAAACAGAAAGAGAAGTGGAGCCTCAGGCCTGCAGTCTGCATGGAGACGGAGGATCAGCTGACCGTGAGAGATATATCAATCTGCCTTTAAGATGTTTGTAATATCGTCCTACATGACTACAGAGCCTCTCCCATCCCCTTCCCTCTGAAACTGCCTCCACAAACACATCCCAGACTGCACCAATACGTTTAAATTACAACCCTAAACCTCTATCAGAACTGATTTTAATGTGTCATTAATATTGTGTTATTTGTATGTTCTAAATTGTGTTTTTACGATTTTTATGTTTTTTAACCTGCACATGTTAAGTGTCTTTGACCTTTTAAAATGTTATCGTTTTTTTAAGTAATAATTATTATTAACGACCACTGGCCACAAACACATATCATTTAAATAATAATAATATTTTTTTATGGTCAGTATGTGGCTGTTGCTCGTTTAACAACATATACATTTTGACTAAAGAGCTACCTAGTGGAAATATTCTATAAACTATGTTGCTAAGGGTTCCTCTTTGTACGTTAGCGAAATGTGGTTTTTAAAGACATTACCTTGAACTTTGAGGAACTACGATGGACATTTTACATTAAGTTCTGCCCGTATTTTTCAAGTGTTTAGCATCTTTAGTTGCTGAGATATTTGTAAGAAGGTTTCCGCTGTTCAGAAATGAAATGATATTTTCCTCCATCTTTCACATTGTGGAACTTTGAGTTAAGGTTGATTGTTAATCGCAATGCACAAATACCGTAGATTCAGCGTTCATTGGTTGGTTAATCGATGTAGGATTGTAGATTTCTATTCAAAGCAACCCAGTGCCACAAGGACTCGGCACACACTGTGTTGAACGAGGGTAAATGCATTAGCTTTGGCCATGTGATGAATGCAGCTGAAGGAAACCAGCATCGATTAACACAATGCGTTAAACCTCCACACAGCGCACATATATGTTGTTACCCAAGGACAAATCTTACTAATATCATTTCTTTCTTCAGCAAATCAGGTATGTGATTGTTCCAAAACCCCGCGAAGAAATATTGTCATGGTAACCGGTGAGCACTTCAGACAAAGCTGCATGTATCCTCGTGGAAAGCTCGAACACACACACACACACACTGTCACACAAACACATGAATGTATAAGCAGGCGTACAGAAATCAGAGAGGAACGAGACAAAGGCAGCATTGTGAAAGATAATTCAACGCGGATGTTATTCGTACTTCAGCTTCGCTCTTGGTTATGTGCTCGGCTCTCAATCAGAAGTGCAGGAATGTTATTAAGTTCATTTAAATAAGTTACTCGTACTTCAGTTGAGTATTTCCATGTTATGCTACTTATTTACAATCACTACATTTCAGATAAATAAGTATTGCACTTTGTAATTGCACTATATATCGTCGCTACTAGTTGCTTTGCCGGTTAGAAATGTGAAGTTTATTAAATAAATATTGGCCTTTTTTTAAACTTTTATGGCTCGTGACTTTAAAAAAAGCAGTCGTTGGAGTTCAAAGTCATGTTTCAGACGTCTACTCACAGGAAAGTCCATCTTCAGTGTGTGTCAGCTTAAAGTTTATGGTTTTCTCACGGCTGTAATGAAAGGTGCTGAACAATGACCAGGCCTTGGTTAAACCATATACTCCAGCACGTGCACTACGCTATCTATCGGCTTGCTACTCCATCATGCGAGTGAGACCCAGGAACCCCTCAAAAACACGCCTGTTTGCTATCCTGGCTCCTAAATGGTGGAATGAGCTCCCCATTGACATCAGGACTGAAAACGCATCTATTTATGGCGCATTTCCACTACAGCGCGGAGAGCCCGGCCCGTTTTTGGTTGTGTTTCCACTTGGCGTAGTACCGGCTAGCGGGTACTATTTCACAGTTTTTCTGGCCCCATAAAATCGAGGTTCTTAGCGGATCGACAACCAGGCTGAGTCGGGCTGAGTATGCTAAACTAGAGAGAGAGAATCGCTGGCAAGGAGGCTACAACTACAACAAAATGAACATATTTGACCGTGATTTAATTGTAATACACGTTTCAAAATGATGCCGAAGTAACAACATACTGATACCGGTTAGTAACAACCGTGAATTAATGCTTTGACAAGTCTGCAGACAGACGGCAGGCGAAAAACCTTTTAAAATGCTTGTTTTCTGAATGGAGATCGGCTAAGCTAACGCAGTATATGCCCCGACCGTCCACACTCACAACAACGGCCTATACAGACATAAATAAACCAGCGACTGTATTCGCCATGACACAGGCAGTCTGTGGTTTGTACTTGTTTAACTTTTGTCTAGTTTCTGAACATATATGAGGAGCTGTGAGCTCTGAGTGCTAACAGCTAACGGCTGTGTTGTTTTTCTGTGGTTCGCATTGAAGATGACGTCACGGCTCCGCCTACACTGCGTTACTATAGTTACTGCCCCAGTTCCTAAACTGTAATGGAAACGAAGCATAAAGTGAGCCTGGCCTAACAAGGCCTAACAAGGCCTAACTATACCGTACTAAGCCGAGCGAGGCCCAGCAGTGGAAATGCGCCATTAGATTGTACCTTGGCAATTCAATTATTGCTAAAAAAACAAAACACGGAGCACTTGAGTTAATTTAGGCCTGGTAACTAATTCACCAGCACTTACTATGGTGTGATCTTGCTTGAAGTGAATATATCTGCAGTTTCCTTGTGGTTCGGTGTTTGAATGTTTATGGTTTTTGCACTTATTGTAAGTCGCTTTGGTCAAAAGCATCAGCTAAATGATATGTAATGTAATATAATGTAATGTAATGACCGGCATCAAAACTAGTTATGGTCTGTAACTTACAGTAGATTTTTGATTATCACAGAGAAACCTTTTTAATGCTCAGCAGATTAATCCGAAACAGCCTTCAAGTTTTAAATTCTGTAAAGTGTATGCGAAAACAAACGTTAAATACTGTAATTATTCTCAGGTTAAAAGAGGCAACATTATTGAATATTTTACCAAAAAAAAGCATCCATATTATACGTTTTTTCTTTCATTTTTGCCTTTCCTTACTTTATTCTCCCCTTTCCTACACTGCTGTTTATAAAATAGATAAACTAGCTCCACCATGACCCGAATGAATACAACATTGTCCAAATATTACCAAGCTAATAAGTATATTTTCCTATTTATACAACCATATATCACATATACTATCACCTGCATATATACTATACCCACATACAATATGTGGTTATTCTGTGACCTTATCTGCAACTTCTGGTTGGATGGAAACTGCATTTTTTTTCCTACTGAACTGCAGTATGTGAAATAACAATAAAAGGTGAATATCATCTAATCTAATTAATCTAATATTGTAACATAATAAAAAATCAGTCACTTGGGCCATTTTTCCAGCAGAACCAGAACTTTGACTGATACTTTAAGGCAATTTTTTCAATAAACCTCTGGGACTGAATCTGGAATACTTCTGTATTCTTCCTCCACCTCTGTCTCTGTGAGAGTTACCTGAGAAAGATCAGTGCTGTGAACCCACCTCAGATTTCACGGGGCCACAGAGGAGCACAAGTAAAGCGGCTCGGCCCTTTACAAATGTTAGAGTGGCCATCCTCCCACTGCCATCGCTCACACAGGACCACAATTAAATTCTTCGCCCACTCATTCTTTTCCTCTTTTTTTTGTCTCTCTTGAGAAGACACCTCACTTGAGAACCCACTGAGGCTGCTTTTTAAAGGCCCCTGTGTGGCAGGGTGACAGAGGACACCACTCTGCCTTTTCTCTCATTTGGAAAGACCGAGTGATATTGAAAAGGGGGTCCTCAGCTCCACCTCGGCCTGGGTGGACTCCCTCGCTCGGTTCTCAGACCTCCCCTGTCTGTGTGATACCCACGGCTTTGTGAGAGGTTGACAAAGAACAGGAAGCCCGGGGGTCGGCAGGGCCCGCCTGAAGGTCAGCTCCATCAGCCTCTGTGTGATGGGTGATGGATGCAGGGGGCTGGGTCACCTGAAGATGCACCGAACAAGGACCAATACACACTCCCCTGCTCCTCTGGTTCTTTAACGGCTCTTTCCCTCTTCCTCTCACACACACCAATACTCCCATACATAGTTATTTGTCCACATCCTTCTATTGGTGTATGAGGTGCCTCTATAATCAAATCAAATCAAAATGATTTATAGCTCAAGAAATGAAAGTCTACACGTTGCTGCCGTCCACTAAAATCTCAATTAGCTGATGCTGAATTTCTCACAAAATACATTTAGAACTTGACTAAAAGTGGCCAAATATAACCAAGAGTATCTGCAAATATAATGGATGGCAAGTGTTTTTATTTTATTTTGTAACTTGGGTGAAAATATAGATAACAGACTGGTGATTCGCTCATTTAAAAAGGTGAATTCTGAACTATATTCAATTAACTTTTGCTCACTATGGTTGCCTTTTATCAATGATTGCAAAACACACAGATATATAAAAGAGATAGAAGAGATAATATAGTACAAAAAGCAGAATTAAGTATTCAAAGTACAAAATAAAAATGTATTAAAACAGGAGAAAGAGAGAAACTACCACCAGTCTGATAGTATAACATCAGTAATAGTGACGCATTCATGTATATTTTGATATCATCATGACACTTTCACCCCTGCAGCCTGAGCAATGCAAAGCATGTCAGTGGGTGGGACGAGGTGTGTGCGTGTGCGCGTGTGCGTGTGTGTGTGTGTGTGTGTGTGTGTGTGTGTGTGTGTGTGTGTGTGTGTGTGTGTGTGTGTGGTGGTGTTCCCCATCGTCATGGAGACCCCTGTGTGTGGGAAGCAGTTCAAACATGACAGGGCTGAGTTTACTGACTCAAGGTGACTGGGCCGAGGGCACAGCGGCAGACAACGGGGGGACAATGGCTCTTCCATTAGTGCTAATAGGGGACACATGTAACAGGATTAGGGTGAGGACACCTGGGGAGGGGGGGACCACATGGGGAGATAGTACCCCCCCCCCCATATCAACCCCTCCCTCCCTGTCCCACTCCATCAAACTTTCACAAAACCAGAAGTCTGCTGTGGAGGGACGGCTGACTGCCCACCATGATGCTTGGCGTTTTTTAACCTGAAGATTGTGCGTGTCGAATATTTAAAATCATTTGTGTATTCGTTTTTTATGGTTACATTAAGAGATTAAACATTTCTGCCATGCTTGGATAATAAAATAACTTCAAAGCTAGTTAGATAAGCTTGAAAAGTCAAGCAAAAGACTAAATGTTCCCTCATATTGGATGAAATTAGCCGGTGGTGGAAAAAGCTGAGGTAAGTAAAAAGAGCAATATTACAAGGATAAAAATCCCAAAGGTCAAAATAAAACGTAATTTAAAATTAGTATAAGAAACTTAATAGCCACATATGAACCTTACAGCAAAGCAGAATAACAAAAAAGGGATCAAAATGACTCGTTTTCAGATCTTCACAGTAACACAGCTACATCTCCTGAACCCTCGCCTCCAGCAGCAATGTGAATCAAACTGAAATAAATCTGAGGTCAATGAATCTGCGATGGTGGCTGTGAATCTTCCCCGCTGGTCCCGCCCCCTCCATCCCTCATCCCCACGTTCTCCGTCTCCCCCTCCTGCAAATTCCTGCACTCTGCCCAAGACGCCCAGTCAATTAATAAGACATTGTCTCCTCCCCTCGGAGCCCGTGCACAAGGGGCCACCCAGGAGCGAGCCGGCCTTCCCTCTAAAGCTGCTTCACTGGTGGCCCCCAGGAATGCCAATCGCTTTGGGAACAGGGAAGGATGGATGGAGGTGGGGAGGGGGGGTCTGGGAAGCTGGATAATAGAAACAGCCCCATCATGCTCATGTGCTGGGGCAAACCAGTCAAAAATTGGAGGGCAACAAAAGGAAATGCGTTCCACTCCCAAGGATCGCAGGCACTTCACCCCTCTACAGTCCCAAAGCCCACCCTCTGAAACACACAGACAAGCACACACACACACACTCACACACATACATTTAGCAAATACTTGAGAACATTGCATTGGCTTACACTCCCACTTCCTGCTGGCTGATAATAAACTTTATCCCCAGCTCTAATCTATACCAGCGAGCCAAAAACTACGAGGAGATGGTTCAAAACGTCTGCCCAGGTCTGCACACGCACGCACGCACGCACGCACGCACGCACGCACGCACGCACGCACGCACGCACCTCTCAAACTCCTCCATCATGTCCTGTCCCATTACATATTCATCTCTCAGCTCATCCTCTGGGACTTAGGGGACAACTTGTTTTCTTGTTACGGAATTTCTGGTATTTGATCATTTTTAGGTTATTAGACATCTAAACTGTGAGCACTTCTTTTTTAGGACATCTTACATTTGTGGTATTTTGTTTATTTCTATATATGTAATGATGTTTTAGTATGCTGGGATGGATGTTGTCCTTTCTGTCCAGCATTATATGAACCACTGATGATGTTTGTTGTTCTGCTTGTTAAGCTTAGTCCCAAAATGACCCTTTTCCTTTTCCTATGACTAACAGCAAAACTACCTTCCCATGTAACTTTTGCCCCAGTGATACAGTGTTAGAGGAACATGGTGGTCGCTAAAATGTTAAAAAAATGAATAAATTAAAAAGGGAAAATGTCATAAAGCCAGCAGCTGACATTAGCCACACCAGTAAATCGTTTTTCAAATCTAATTCAACTTTCAAAAGTAAGATATAGTCTTTGTGGTTAAGGTTTGGAGAATTTGGGGCAACTTTTTCCTGTTTGAACATTATTATGCACAAAGCCAGGACTATAAAAAGGGTCTTCTAAGTTTGGTGTACAGACTCTTTAAACCAGAGATGGTAGTACTACAACATACTCAAATAACTCAAGTACAATGACTTGTGTAAACATGTAGGCATACTGAAATATATATGATGATGAGGATGTTTTATAATATAACTTTTGAAAATAGGTACACTATGAAAAGTACATAACATCTACTACAACTACACCAAAACTAGCAGAACAACAACATGAGTCCTTGTGTCCAACCCAACAATGAATCCACTTCCTTAGACATTTGCATCCTGTACAGTGATCATGAACTATGAAAAAACAACAACCTTTCTCTGTATGATTGTTAAAGGAGTTACCCAGAAGGACACAACACTGAGTGCAACAAGCATTAGAAAACCAAATAAATTAAATAACTTCAAAAACAGTAGCATGGCATAAACATAACATCTCCAAGGCAGACAACACAGATGAAAATACAATATAATCTGCACATTAGATGCAGTTTGACACATGATAGGAAAGCTGTGTAGTTGTTTAGCTACATATATCAGTGAGGTGAGTGTGTTGTTGTCCTCACCTGTCTTGTGAAGTCCTCCTCCATCTGCTAAAACCATTATCCTCGTTTATTCCCAAAGCAGAATATCTCCAATCCACTCAGCCACTTTAGTCCCAGTGCCTCCTCCATTTCATCACGGATTATTGTCAAAACAGTGGGAAGGCCTCACTAAAGGCAGAAGTTCCTCAGAAGTCAGTGATGGAGGATCCTACGAGAGTTAGCATGCTAGCTAAGAGACCCTGTGGTTAAATCAGTGTTTATTTGGGTCACTCAGCTGCTCCCAGGGGGGTGCACTAATTCAGTGTTTAATTATAGTCGATGCAACTTCCTTTTTTAACCTTATTTGAATCAGGCTGATTTAACATCACACAGTAGTGATTTCGGTCTTAATTGCTGCACTATTGTGCTTTTTTTCACGTTCACACAGCGCGGCAGGTCCGGCCCCCGTGTGGACCTAAACCATGACGTCATATTTAAAACAGACTAGCAGCTTCTTCTTTTAGTGTTTTCCTCGTTAACAGTTTATTTAACAATTGAAATGGACCTGAAGTGAAGCAAAGCACAATACTTGAAATCAAAAAGAATGTAAAAGAGAAATAATTGATTTACGAAAAATGCATGGCCTATTCCAAATACTACAACAAAAAACACGTCAGAAACGAGACATGAAATTAATTAATTTTTTCCAATATTGCTCCATTTGCAAAACCGGTCAGTGGTCGGAGAGTAATTATTTTATTGTATTATAATTTGTGATGCATTAATGTAAAAATCCCTTACGTCTTTCAGCTTGTAACAATGGAAATAATTTAACAAATAAAGATGATAATATTAATGTTACTGCTGAGTTTCTTTACTTTTACTGATATATCATACCTCAATATTTATCAGTTCTATACATGTGTTTTACTTCTTTTGTATAGTAGCTCAAAGGAATGTAGTGCAAGTAAAGTGCACTTTTTGGGAGCCATAAGGTCATTTTATACAAAAATCCCGTGGTAATAAAATGAGCAAACAGAAATTGAGGGAGGAGAGATTTTTGAAAACACAGGGGACAACTGTACATGTTGACATGAACAAGAACAAACATGAACAGGTTGTTTACAGAGTGCTTTGAAGCGTGACAAAAAAGGGTTTTGTATAAAAGGCAGAATTATGCTCCGCAGCACAACAAAGGTATTGTCTTGACTTTATTGCAAAATGTGTTATTCCCTGCATTTCAAAACTGCATCAGCCCTTCTTTGTAAGACAAAAGTCAAGTCTACTGTATGTGTCAAGGCACACAAGAGAAAAGGCAATCCACTGTCCTCATCTTATATAGGCTTCCTTTTTAATCTTGTGTAAGAGAATTTAAAACTGTTTGTCTTTCTGGGTGTATTTTAGTCTTTCTTGTAGCCTATGGTCTTCCTCTAAAAATCTCCATGATGGATTTTAGAGTGCATCTGAATTATTGACCACATTATAACCCACATTGTTTAGTAATGGATAGTATTTAAGTGCAGGCATATTTCAAAGAAAATAGATATATCACACACACACACACACACACACACACACACACACACACACACACACACACACACACACACACACACACACACACACACACACACACACACACACACACACACACACACACACACACACACACACACACACACACACAGTGTAATGAGTTTCTCCTGCTGAACGTCCATATTGACATCCGCATTGCAAAATTTGCGGGGGGGGAAATTGCTCTGTGAGTGCACCGCCTGTATTGTTGGATGTAGTAGCAAGCGGGGTGAAACCACAATAAGTGGACTGAAAGCCGCATGCATAAAGAAAAATCAGCTTTGCTTTTAAATACTTTGTAGAAGTAGTAGCCTGCAATATCAAGCTGGTTGTGTCCCGCAGAATTAAGTGACATTATGATAAAGAAAGAAAGCTGAAAAGAAACACAGAGAAGGCATAAGCATGACTTACAAACCTTCCAACTGAACATGAAAAGTTAAATTATATATCAAATTTGTATCCTTATAGCATGTAATACAATCAGATTGAATTCAAAAGACAGGAATACAATTTAATCATTGAATGGATACCTTCTTTAAAACGATATTTCTTGTGTTTTAAGGTATACAACAGAAATTCAGGATTCAGGACATCAAGATATTTCTCTGCACACTTACGACCTTTGACCTTTCTAATGCCTTTATTTAGACTCTCAGGTGACAAGTTACTGTTATTAGGAGTATATTCTGATATTTGTCACCTAAAAAAAACTGTAGTGGAGTTTCCCTCTTGTGTGTTTACCTGTTTAACACAACGAGTTTTGACAGTGGTGTAAAGTAACCAAGTAGATTTACTCAAGTACTGTACTTAAGTACAATTTGAGGTACTTTTTTTGTTACTTTGTAGTGTACTCCACTACAATTCAGAGGTGAATGGTGTACTTTTATGAAGTGAAATATAATCAAGTCTTAAATCAGACTTTAGTTCCACCTGGAGTAAATTCACAAGCTATATAAGTCATTCAAACTAGTTGCACCTTTACCAGCTTTGATAACACTTTAATGATCAATAACGATCAAACATATCATATATATTATTCTGAAATGGACCAATCTGTATAATGAATACTTTAACTTTTGGTACTTTAACTATATTTTGATCCTGATACTTTTGTAGTTTTAATTGAGTAACATTTTGAATGCAGGACCTTTACTTGTAACAAAGTATTCCTACACTCTGGTACTTCTACTTTTACTTAAGTACAAAGTCTGAGTACTTTTCCCACCTCTGGTTTTGATTTGTAACTTTTTTTCAAAGAGCAGATCCTTTTCTCAGGAGCAGCTGATTGAGAGCCAGAGAGCGCCCTCTGCTGTCAGAGGACGGTATTACACCACAGCGAAGACAACTTGAACCTTTACAACTTTGGAGGAAAGAGATGCAGTAATTAAGACATATTGATACAGAAAAGCAATTAGCAACTACTTCAATAATCTTTTCATTATATATCTTTAGCAAAAGATTCACTGGTTTAAGTTTCTCATGTGTAATCCCCTAATATTTGGTAAGTATCTTTTTTTACAATGATATTAAAAACTTTGAGTTTTGGGCAAAATATAAAATATGACTATTGCAGTTTTGGTTTTTAGATTCTTTTCTGATATTTTTATAGGTCAAACAATTTGACGATTTATAATTGACAATGTTATGTTAAAATATTTTTCATTGCAATATGTAACATGGGTAAGTGTAATAATAGGTAAGGACTCAAAGACCTAAAGCCCTTCACTTTTTACACATTTAATCACAGATTTGCCACTTAACAGAAATAACAAACGATGCTCATTTATCATGACTTTACCCATTGTCAATCATTCCTTTATTTCCCATATTCCCAGAGTCCATTCAGATCCTCCTCAAAGGCTCACATGTTTATTTGTCATACAATATTAAATATGGTTGCATCTTAAAATCTTTTTTTTTTTTTTCAGCTTCACTGCATATAACCGTTTTAATCAGAGCACACAAATAATAAAACTGGACATTTACAGTACTTACAGTTCACTTTTTAGAGACACAAATCTTAATTTGGTTATAAATATGCAATAAATGTACATAAGACATACATCTCTGGTCCTGCTAGACAACATGAAAGTCATATTTTAGTTTTGAAGCTCATTTAACACAATCTAAAATGTTACTCATCTATGAAGAAAGGCTGAAAGGAGTTCATGCTGAAACTGTTCCTGGCACTTTATCAAACACTGCCATCTAGAGGCCGAAATAAAGTTGCCATGACTCCTAAAATGCCGTTTAAATTTAAATATAAAAAGATAATTAACCCTAAATCTAAGTTATTAGTCAAGATCAATAAATGAACAGGAAAACGCACATTTATTGTCCTTAAAGGTGGGGTAGGTAATTTTGGAGAAACCAGCTCGAGTGCGCTAGAATTTGAAAATACACAACCGGAAAAAATCTGCCACTTCCTTACAGAGCCCCTCCTCCAACACACACGAACGCGCACATGACCAATGAGGGCACGAGATAAGTTTGTGCACAGATGGAAGGCTGACAGGCAGGTAGGCCATCCAGTTATTTTAGCCGGGCCGGCTAAAATGATTGGTCGTGCTTTTTACAGTACTACGGCTTACACAGATTACATTTTTTTTATGTATTTATTGTCAAAGCACTTAAGATATTCATTGCTATCGGGATGTTAAGAGCATTCCATGGAATATAACAAAAAGTGTTTCTGAAATAAATTACATACCCCACCTTTAAGTCTAGTACACACACACGTCTTGGTATTCGAAAATATCTCCAGTAATACACTTTAAAAATACAATGAAGCAAGAGTCCATTGAAAGACCCTCCATGACTGGTTTCAGGTTATTAAATGTACATATTCAGCCACTAAGTAAAGCCTTTATTGAAGCAAATCAAGGTTTCTTTCCTCATCGATGGTGTGCCAGAGACCTGGATGATGTTCACAGTGCCCTAAAAAAGCAGATATGCACACGGTGTGTATTCACTGCAGTAAAAGTACTATTCGGTGTTGAGGTTCATGTCAAAGTATCATCTCAGAAATGTAGGAGCAGAAACAGACGGATGAATAAGTTAACGCTTTTTTTACCTGCACAAAATCAAAGAGGACATTTTCTCTCTTTCTTTTTTTTAAAACAACAAAAGAATCATAGTAATAATTAATTGCATGATAAAAAAAAAAAAAATAACATACAAGTGCAAAGTTTTGCCTTTAAAGCTTGATTGCGTGTTTGGAAACATTTCAATATCGACCAAAGGGAATCACTGCTACAGTACTTTTTGACACGCTCAGTAACGATATGACAAGAAGAGATGAAACGTGAGAAATATGGACAGGAACTGAGCAGCAGCGCATGCATGATGGTGATGAAGAGGAGGATGATGATGATGATGCCTAAAGTGGCAGGTTGGCACAGGCCCTGAATGACATCTCTAACAATTGTGTTTCCCTCATTGAAACAAACTGAATACTTTTCAATAATCTCAGTCAACATTAGAGCACCGAGTCAACTCAATGAATTCAAAAACACACGTCCAAATGTCGAGCTGACAGTTCTCTCATCTGACAGTAAAACATCTTCTCCCAAAAATGGATCATTTAAGGGTCAGTTCACCCAAATTCCATAAATACATCCAGTATTTTATAGTACAAGTGCTATAGCTTATGTTTTATATGACAATGGTTGTGATATTTCTATGTTTGGGATGCTCTCAGCACTGAACAATTTAAAATAAAAACTAAATATTTTATTTTCAGATGTAATGTGTATAATCCACACCTCGTAGTGTGGACATATTCATAACAATTGCTTTGTTTCACACAACAAATCCTATAAAAACTGTCATTTGAGTGAAGCTGACCCTTCAAAGCAGTGTTTCCCAACCTTTTAAAAGTTAACTTAGATGTTATTAAACACTATTGACCGAAATGTGAACATTGTGTCTTATCTGGAAAGCTCATTGTAACTCTACACCTCCAGATCTTTGGTGCCAGATGTTTAAACTTCAGTCATCAGTCCAAACCAAAAAAAGTGACATGACTTTTTCCATAACAGGCTTTAAACAATGTGTTTTCCAAATTCTCTCTAGGACATGTTAAGAGATGTATATGTGTACAACGAGTGGATCTTCCCTGTAAGAAAGTCTTAATAAATGTGTTTTGACATAAATGTACATTTAATGCTTGGGGTCTCCATGTTGGAAACCACTGCTTTGAATGGTCATATTACGACGGGTCATTTCTGCAGCTCCAGCAGAGGTTTGGTCACTTCAGCACCACGGACAGATTCCATAGTAAAAACGGACAAAAAAGAGCCACAATGTCTTAGCATCCGTCTAAAAATGACCACTTTTACAGGAAAAACATGCACACAAAAAAGCACAAAGCCGTGTTCTCCAAGATGAGACTTTCAGCTTTGGCACACACATTGGTCTCTTAATCACGACACAACTCCACTGACAGACGCTCACAGGAACCGTCCAATCCTTCGACTCTAAAATGCACAACAGCAGTCACGGCTTTATACAAAACACTTCAAAGTACCAGCCCTCTAATTCATGTTGCAAAGCGCTACAAAGGTTTGGTTCAGGATTTAACTCCAAGAAAAGCTAAAAAAAGAGGAAGCACTGTGCTCAGGAAAAGTAGCTTTCAGTCAATTTCCAGGGAACCAATAAACAAAAGTGCATCAAAGACAACAGGACGTCCAATCAGACCGGCCCCCCTCCCTCGGCTCTGCTTCACAGAGGCACGCTGAACGAGTTGTTCATCAAAGAGGGGAAACCTAGTTTTAAAAATCTGCCCCGGGAGACGTTGGTACTAAACCAAGCCGTTCCTGTGATACACGGTTCTTTTCCCTACAAAAAGAGAGCGCTGGTCCCACAGCGTGTGGAGCACGGCATATCTTTGGAACAAACAGCACTGCTTCAGCTAATAGAGCCTGGCTCCCAGAGGGGAGCTCCATATAGGACACTTTTCCTCTGCCTCCACTTGAGCTATTAATACACCCAAACAAAGGAAAAGAGGCTTAATGAGGCAGCAACAGGGAACTCATGCGAACTAAGTAAGACAAGAGCTTCGTAGCGTTCAGCTTCAAGGATGCCAGCTTGTTGTACCGGCCGCGGATACAACTCTGCTATTTCCACTGTGGCTGATGAGGGTAAAAGTACATTGAGAAGTGAGTTTGAAATGGCAAAGCAACACAACAGTGAAAAAAGATGCATAGTTTTAAAGCATGATAATGTGCTGGATGTGGTCTTTTTAGGTCCTATAAAGGATCTCTGATGAAACACGTAAAAAGTTTCAGAGATGGAGCTTTTGTCAACAGTCAGACAAACAGAAACTGTGACATAAATATAAGAAGCATTTCTTTGCATATATGCATGAAAGGATATTTCTCATGCAGCTTAGAGCAGCTACCTTGAAGTTAATGCTTTGGTTCGGATTCAGAGTGCATTCAAATGGAAGAAGATGAGGGAGTGTGTGAATGCACACAGTAGTCCCACTGCGTCCTCGTTGAGCACGAGAAGCTGTTTGAGGCAGCTTCACATACTGAACACAGAGACCCAGGACATGAACAGAATACAGTATTTCAACTATTACCTTGAAAACAGACTAACACATACTTTTTCAAAAAACATTTACCAGAGCGTGGCGTTCACTCGCCGAGCTCTCCTGGTTTACACCAGAGTTGTAACATCGGGACATTAAAATATTCAGGCTATTGTAAAAAGGGTTCTTGGTGTTTTCATCCAAACACCAGGAAAACAGTCAAACTCCCCCATACATGTGGGCATATTCAAATGTGCAAGTAAACAAACTCACATTAAATCAAGTGAGAATCTGCCCGAAAAAGCCCATTAAAGAAAGAGAAGGAAGAGGTTGATGTTTCAGTTTACATCATGCACGGGGGATTTCATACTAACCAGATATCTGCCTCAAAGTGAGAGCTGTCACATAGTGCAAAGATCACCGTTTCAGTCATGCAGTACAACATGGTAAATAGAGCAAGGGGCGGGGGACTTGATGTTTTTCATAAAGGGAAGATCGTTTGTAGAAGTTTTAAGACTTTGGGGAACGACACAATGGGCAACGTTTGCACTAGATTGCATTAAAAGTCAGAATGTACCACCAGCCTTTTTTGGCACATAAACCCTTTCATTCTCCAATAATGTGATCTTTTTTTTTATCTGACAAAGAAGCCACTTGATGCTGCACATTTGGCATCACCACAACCGCCTCGACTCCTTCACCTCGCACTAAGCTGATCAGAACTTTCCAATTGGGATGTTCTGCTCAATCCAATTGGTTGTAGTTATAAGAAGCACATCCAGTGCCGGGCTAAATACTGCCTTGAGGATCAGACCGTGTGGAACAACAGCACTGCTGAGTCTGGACGTAGTCACACTCCAACATCAGAGGCAAACATCTGTCTAAAATAGCTCTCCATGTAGGGTGACCTTCCCTCAGGCGGCTGCACTCCCTCATACAACAATAAAAGACATTTGGCTGAACAAACTACATCCACATTTGGTTGTTCCTATTAAAAATGGTTTGCTTCTTTAGTCCTTATGAACAAGGACATTACTTTTTTTTAAATCTACTTTGACACAACTGCAGTCCAAAGAACTTGCATAACTTTCTCATAGCCGTCTTTTCTTTCCCATAATAGTCTTACAATGTCTACTTAGCTGTGTCTCAGTAACCTACTCGAAGCATTAATGACGACTACATAGATGAATGAACAACCATCTGACCACATAGAAACAGTCTTTTGAGCTGATAAAACACACACACACACACACACACGTTAAAGGACTCACTGTATCCCTTATTTCTTTTCAGATCAGGTCTGAACCATGAATAAGTTAGCAATATAGCTTATCATAAATAAATCTCAGTCTGTAAAATTCACATATAAATACTCTGCTTCGCGTTGCAGACTTCCCGGATCAGAGAAGTGAACGTGGACGTTTCTCTACGCTGCGTTTCTTCTCTCCCTTTAGACAAAACATAAACACGAAGCATCCGTGGTGTAAACACGACGACTTTCCCTTTAAAAACCTCAGGAGGCGAGGACAGACACGGGTGAATGGAGCGGACGGAGAGCGAGCTTGCGGACTTTCTATCGTCTGTCTGGACCTGGGGCAGTAGGGCAGTGTTTGACATTTTGGACCCTGGTGGCGACCTCTTCCTGGTCCGGTCCCTGATCGACACAGTCAACGTGAGAGAAAAGAGGCTATTGCTAGTGATGATTGATTGAGACTGAGGAGAGGGTCGCTGCTCCTGCTGCATGCTTGGTGTGGAGACGTGTGGACGTCCATGCAATCGGAGGGCTGCCAGGGACGGAGAGAAAGATAAAGGAGCTGGTCCGAGCCATCCTGCAGGTCCTGAAACCGTCTGAATCTCAACTGTTCCTGTCTCACTGTCCCTCTGAGAAGTGGAAGGCTGGATGCTCTGCTTGGTGCTCAGAGTCCGTCCCCAGGGCCGCGGGGGTGTCGTCGGCGGGCGTGGTGAGGGGGGTGCTGCTGCAGGGCTGCGGCTTGGAGCTGCCCTCTGGAAAACTCTTCTCCAGAGACTGGGAGGAGGAGGACGAGGATTGCGTGCTCTCACTGGAGCTGCTGCGGGTCTCCGTGCTGGTACTGGTCTTCTTCATCTTCCTCCTCTTGGCTAGCGGCGCTTTGTCCACCGTCTGCAGGCGGAAACCTTCACGCTTACATTTGTTAAATGCCTGGAACAAAATAAAAATAAATGGGATCGTTGAGCAAGTTGTTGAGATTTTATCTGAATTATTCATTTTACAAGGGATGCACTGATTCTTATACTTCAACTCAGGGTTTCTGCTGCTATTCAATGCTAACCCTTTAGCATTGGATTTAATAGTAAGCATCAGGGTTGATACTGAAAGAATATATCAGATTTGGTAGATCACATATTTTCCAAAATGTTGCTTTATCAAATGCGTTACCAATGAAAAGGGGGTTTTCTAAGATTCAATCCTAAACCAAATCCCTTCGTTAAACTAGGGAACTAATGACTATTTTAAATGTAAATTTCTCCTCTGTGGGACGAATAAAGGAATTCAGATTTTCAATTCATTTCAATGTATTTATTTTCCCTTTCAAAATGCCTGTTTTACTTTGGATGATTGAGCTGCAGGTTGAAAACAACGGATCAATACAACCCAAATGTTTCAACAGGAAGCCCAGAGTTCCCGACCTACATCTAAAACAAGCACACACACTGCAGGTCATTTCTTACATGGAAGGTAGCTTTGACGTAGGTGTGGACGGAGGCAGTGGAGGAGCCGAGGATGTCGGGGGTCATGAGAGGGTTTGAGGACAGCTGGCTGTCGTCCTGCAGCCAGGCGTTGTAGCGCAGGCCGCACATCTTAATCCTCTTGTTTGGGTCCACCGTCAGCAGCTCTGCAGGAACGAGACACGGATAATGACCTGCTGCTCTAAATACTCAGGAGAGGAGGTGACTTCCTTCTCAGGAGGCTCAGTCACTCTGAGCTACTTTGAGGGTTACAAGTTCAATCTGTGACGCGGACATCAACAAAAGGGTGCTGCTGCCAACAAGATTGAAAACGGACAATATTTTGGGACATGTTGTCACTCAAAATAGACACTGACTCTTTAAATAACAACTTAATCTAGATTTCTTATGTTTTTTTTTAATGCTGGAAAGATTCATTCACATTTGAGTAAAGGAGGCCTTTATCTTCCATTAGAAATGATATGAAACCACCACACACGTCACACTGTTTATTTTAGTCCTTGTAACAAGTGAGATCACATCTGAACTGTGTTGTATTCTGTAAATAGGGGAAAGGGCATCAGACATGTTCCTATGTTGTCCTAATTATTTTTAATTTACACTATTTCTGTATTTTTAAATTACATTACATTTTTTTTTCTTCTGAAACCTTAACTTCTTGTCACTAAAACTTGTACTTATACACGTCAGCAGCTAAACCCTACATTTCAGTTTATGTATCTTCAACTGTAAAGTATTTACTTCACAGTACAATATTTTGAGCAATAATTCAACCATCTGGTTAAGTCAGTTTTGCATTTATTTATACTGAACATTCAACTAGAATTCTTATTATACTATATATTATATTATTATACTAACTATTATTATATTTTTAAATGTAATCTTATAATCAATTTTTCAGCATTATTATCAATTGCACTGTTTTTATAAATGGTGGTTGATTTCACATGCGTTACAATTTTTATTTTCTTAAAACTGGATTAAAATCACAAAAATATGTGATTTAATCCACAGTCTCAAGGTGACATAACATCGGAGCTCTCGTGTTATGAAAATAAACTTCTTGCATATGTCGACACATTGGATTTAAGACAAGCCCCCGGTGTCCCCCTCACCTTGGATTAGGTCCTTGGCCTGCTGGGACACATTCCTCCAGGCCTCGCCTTCGAAGGAGAAGTCTCCCAGTTTGATTTTCTTCATGATCTCCTCAGCACTGGTGTGGGTCAGGCTCTTCTCCTGACACTGGAAAGGCACCTGGCCGGACAGCATGGTGTACTGCAGACAGAGGGAACAACAGTCAGAACACCAAGACAGAGTATATGCAGGAATCCTGAAGTCAAATGTAATACCTTTTAAGACCTTTTTTAAGACCCTTTCCATACATTTTAAGACCTCATCGCCACTTTGAGTTTGAACCAGTCACACGTTACCTCACATTTACTATATACAGTATTGATTGTCCTTCCTCCTTATCTTCCAACCATTTGGACGCAAACTTGCATTTCCCCATAACGATGTTGTTTAACAACCGGCGTAAACGGACCTTCGCGCGCTATCAAGCAGTGAGCGTGCGATGTCCTGTTCAGATGACGTCAAATCCAACGGGATGCCATAAATAAACTACACAGAATCACACTACACACCTACGCAATGATTACATTCAGGCAGACTGTAGAATACAACCTCTTTGGACAATTTAGATACTTATTGAAAACAAGCTACAAAATGTAATACCTTGGAAAATGCCCTTTAATACTTTTTAATAGCCTTAATTTTCGCTAAATTGATTGATCAACTTTTAATACTTTTTAAGACCCCGCGGACACCCTGCAAGAGGACAGTTTACAGACCTAAAGATCTAAAAAGTTTGCGTGGCACAAGAAATGCCTAACTAGGAGATAGTGTTTGAACATACCTGCTATCTCGACCTTATTAACATACCCGCTCATTGGAGAAAATAACTTTTTCCCTTCGACTCAAAAGCAGAAGGGGGATAGATATTGGGAAAAATGGGATTGTTATAAAAGTCTAGGATCTTAAAAATAGCTTTTTTTGTCTGACATTTTGTCCGCATTATTCCACGGTCATGCTGCGTGTTGTTTACCCAGCAATAAACAGCGCGGTGTGCTCAGCTGGATTAAAAGTATCCTCTCACCTTGGCCTGCTTATATTCACCCTCAGATTTCTCAATAGGGTGACTGTAGTTGGGAACAGCCCTTTTAGCAGTGGAGGATTTCTCCCTTTCTCCCTCCCTCCCCTCGTTTCTGTGTCTGCTCATTTTGCTTCCAGGGCATTGTACACACAGCTTGTCAGGAGACATTTCATCAATCTTCAGACACACACTACTCCCATTTCCCCCCAGGGGGCGTCTGTGTGAAGCAACACTCTTACAGAGAGCCTGGACTCAGAACGGATGAGTGGCCAAATACAGAAATCTCTCTCTCCACCCTTCCTCCCTCTGCTTCTCTTCCCTACCTCTCCTTTTAATTGTCCTCCACTACACAGAAATAGCTTGAATTAGGATGACATTTCCGCTACCGGGGAAAAGCGCCTCGTATTAGTGCGGCCTGAGAGCCGGTGCCGCTTGCTCTCTTCATTTTCGTGGTGAGCGTTAAAGTGTGTCAGCTCACCACAGGATGCTGGAGGTTGTAGCGCTGAACACGAGCAGGAGATGAATATCAAGCAAATGAGATTTAAGAGAACACGCACACACAGGCATTTGTACATGTGCACACCAAAATCAGTACGAAAAACAGCTGATTGCTTAATCAGAATGGCCAGCAGCAAATGTTTTCTCCATTTATTGGATAACATGAACAACATCTCTGATTTAGAAATGATTTGATTAACATTATGATGAAAAAAAAGTATTAAGAGAAGCTGTGGATTTTGACTTTTTTTTTGTACATTTATATCATCGGGTCATTTTTGTAGAGAATTGTAGAATGTGATAGTTTAAAGGAGGCCTGGACTTGTAAACACATAATGTTGCTCCTGAATAGAGTTCATCAATGATCTGTTGTTTAATTATATTCCTTATTAAACAGCATCAATGACATCGAAATGTGTCCGGTGCCTTGCTCAAGGGCACCACGGCAGGGCAGGAGGTGAACTGGGACCTCTCCAAGTAGCAGTCCACACTCCATATTTAGGTCTGGTCGGGGACTTGAACCGGCGACCCTACGGCTCACAGTCCAAGCCCCTACTGACTGAGCCACTGCCGGACGATTTGGATATGGGAAGAAGGTATCCTTAGCAGCTTTTAGCGTTACTTGTTAGACGCTTTTATCCAAAGCGACTTACATACTCAATACTGTGGACAATCCCCACAGGAGCAATTTGGGGTGAAGTGTCTTACCCAGGGACACAACGACATGCTGACTGCAGTGGGGTTTGAACCTGTGCCACAAGCCTCATTATATCAAATATTAAATGGCAAAAATGTAAACATACTTTGCTTGAATTATACATTATTTATATCATGTTTATTATTAATTCAAAAACACTCAGCGATTTAAAAAGTTGAATCCAAATCCTCCATGTAAATGTTTGAGGATGTGGATACGTTTTTCAAGCGAACCATCAATAGTGACGATAAATGCTGCCATTATTGAATGTTTACTTTAATTAATTTAAAGAATTTCTTCCATTAGGCCAGTATTCATTATGTGACATTAATAAAACTGACCATGAGAAAAAAAAGATCCCATAGTGAGGCCCTAACATAGTGATGCCCTAACATAGTGATGCCCTAACATAGTGATGCCCTAACATAGTGAGGCCCTAACATAGTGAGGCCCTAACATAGTGATGCCCTAACATAGTGAGGCCCTAACATAGTGATGCCCTAACATAGTGAGGCCCTAACATAGTGAGGCCCTAACATAGTGAGGCCCTAACATAGTGAGGCCCTAACATAGTGAGGCCCTAACATAGTGATGCCCTAACATAGTGGTGCCCTAACATAGTGGTGCCCTAACATAGTGAGGCCCTAACATAGTGATGCCCTAACATAGTGATGCCCTAACATAGTGATGCCCTAACATAGTGAGGCCCTAACATAGTGAGGCCCTAACATAGTGAGGCCCTAACATAGTGATACCCTAACATAGTGATGCCCTAACATAGTGATGCCCTAACATAGTGATACCCTAACATAGTGAGGCCCTAACATAGTGAGGCCCTAACATAGTGATGCCCTAACAAAGTGATACCCTAACATAGTGATGCCCTAACAAAGTGATACCCTAACATAGTGATGCCCTAACATAGTGATACCCTAACATAGTGAGGCCCTAACATAGTGAGGCCCTAACATAGTGAGGCCCTAACATAGTGATGCCCTAACATAGTGATGCCCTAACATAGTGATACCCTAACATAGTGATACCCTAACATAGTGATGCCCTAACATAGTGATGCCCTAACAAAGTGATACCCTAACATAGTGATGCCCTAACATAGTGATGCCCTAACATAGTGATGCCCTAACATAGTGATACCCTAACATAGTGATACCCTAACATAGTGATGCCCTAACATAGTGATGCCCTAACATAGTGATGCCCTAACATAGCATCCTAAGTCCACTAAAGATTACAGTAATGCCAAAGATAGCGCATGTTTTGCAACTTATTTATAATTTTACACCAATTTCCATCAGTTCCTCCAACAAACTTTTCTTTTTCTTTCACCCTCATTTCATAGTATGAGCCACAAGTTCTCAGGTTACCCAATATAAGAAGAAAAAAAGACAAGCACATAATACTCAGTCTTTAAAAACTGTGTCCAACAATGGCATGGTATTTGATTCATAAAAACAACTGAAATTGCAATACTGGCTTAGATGACCTCAGGATAACGCAGAGTTGAATAATCATTCGTATTTAGTTTGAACCTGAGCCGCTCTGATGTCCCCCAGCACTCACCAGAATGACCCCCAGACTCCACAGGTCACATGACTCGTCGTAGCCGTCGTACTTGAGGATCTCAGGCGCGGCGTAGTGCAGGGTGAAGCAGGGCGTCTTCAGGAGCTGATTGTCTGGCGGTTTGAGGCGAGCGAAACCAAAGTCTATGATTTTTATCTCGGAGTTCTCACTCTCGTCTGTGAAGAGCAGGTTCTACGAAGCAATTGGAGACACGGACAGCAATCATTTCTTTCTGCTCAGCAAAAACTGGCCCACTCGAGAGTTTTACTGAATTGGACATCAAGACTTGTCTGACCAGGTACATGTTAGGGTCAAACAATTGTACTCTTGTTCGGTGGAAGATTGCAGAGTCATAATGACAATACAACAGATGAAACAAAGTTCAGAAAAACACAGTTATTCTGTTTTAAAAGCTTATGATCCAGGGTGTCTGTATTCATCACAAAAACACAGACTGTGCTCAAACTGAAAACTATTTTGGATTGGAAATTAGCAGTCAGTGATCGTGCTACAGGCCACAGTGGAGGGCAAACAAATGGGGAATTTAACTTCTATTGAATTATTCTGGGGAAAATTAATCTAAATCGTCAGATGGAGCAGAGAAATAGCCAAATCATGTTGCAGTTGCGCCAGTTGTTTTTTCAATTGTTTTGTATTCACTAGCCTCTGATGTCAGGTAGAAGTTAGCTACACATGCTCCCATATGTTCCCGACCAATCAGAGTAAGGTTTTTCTTCTTCTTAATAATCACATTTGCCAACCAACTCTTGTAAAAGATGCATTCCACCACCAGCCACTGGGTGAGTGTAGTCTAATGGCTGAGAGTGAGAATTTGCATGTGTGTTTGGGGGGGGGGGGATTACAAATGGGTAACCATAGAGAGGCGAAGTCCCGCCCATCTACTTCCGACCCATGGAACCTTATTTCGGAAAAATTATGTATTGAAGTCAATGGGGACAGAAAGATTATCTTTCGATCCCGTTTGAATTGTGCCACGAATTACACATATGATGTTTGTCAATCTTAAAAAATAATTTCCAAGTCAAAAAAGTCACAGTTTGTCGTAAAATTTTTGAAATATAAGACTATGAAAAATACGCAACTAGAAAGACTACAAATCCCAGAATCCCGGTCCCGCATGCTGGCTCTTACGGAACCGACTAACTCCCCTTGTGTGTATGTACAGCTCTCAATATGCACAGACTTGGAGTGATTTTCACCTCGTTTAATACTTTTCGCCTCATTCTGAAAGAAAGAAGAGAAATGTGCCAACGTGACGGCCGTCTTGGTGTGTGGTGCGAGACGGGAGATGTAGCTCATTGAGCGGTTTCACACAAAAAAGTGTTACTTCACAGTTTTACGACACTTTTTTTTTTTTGACTTGTAAAATTATCTTTTAAATTGACAAACATCATATGTGTAATTCGTGGCACAATTCAAACGGGATCGAAAGATAATCTTAAAAATATATATATATATATATATATTTATATACATAAAAAAAGTTAGTTAAACACAGAAATGCGATTAGAGAATGGAGAGAATTTATAAAAGTGGCTGAAAAAGCACTGATCCAATACCTCCGGTTTGAGGTCCCTGTGCACCACTCCTACGTCGTGCATGTGACTGACGGCAGACACCAGTTTCCTCATGATGCGGCTCGCCTCTGTCTCGCTGAAGTGTTGCTTCCTGCGGATCCTCTCCAGCAGCTCGCCTCCACCCAGCAGCTCCAGAACCAGGAACGTGTGGAGCTGCAGAGAAAACACACACACAAAACATTTAAAATAAATGTACAACCTTTATTCTTTGAAGATGCTCTAAACAGGGTTCATACACTTTTTTCAATGACTTCTCCATGACCTTTACCTAATATTCCATGACCAAAAAAACTACTCTCTCAGCGATACCACTGAAAATTGTTTATTTTAACATGGAACAGGAAAATCAGGTCTGCATATGAAACATGTTGTGCCTATCTAAAACAAATCAAATAGTAGGCTTACTAGCTTCTACAGGATAAAGCAACTAAAATCTCTCACCAGCAAAATACCTCGTCAGTTAAATGCCATTTTACGTTTTCTTTACTATACGATACAGTATTTATTATCATTATAGTATTACTATTTCGGCGATTAGATAAATATAGATTATATTTGATGCAACTTTAGTCACATTTCCATGATTTTTCCAAAACTTTGGGGAAAATATTGTTTTCCATAACTTTTCCAGGGCCTGGAATTAGCATTTTGAATTTCCATGACTTTTCCAGGTTTTTAATGACCGTAAGAACCCTGTCTAAAGTAGAACAAACCATCCTAACTATTTTTGTGTGTTTTTTTTATATATATATATTTTCAATCTTGCTTTCACAGCTTGCTGCACAATGAAATCTTAACATGTGAAATGATGGATGAGAACTTTTTGTTGCATAATAAATAAAAGCAAAACAGCCCATCCTTGATGCCATGATGGTGAAATCAAACGATAGCATTGAGTGAAAGTGAAAGGGGCCAAACAAAGTGGGAAGGGAATAATGTGTCTGGGCGTTGGGGCAGAGTTTCTCATTAGCGCTCAGTCTGGGGAACAAAGGCAGGACTGCGTTGAGGCGAGGCTTTGATCTGGGTCACAGGCCTCCGAGGTACAGTAATAACCCCACTGAGCTCATCAGGACTAAAGTGGTGCTCCTGGGTTTGAAGGAGCGGGGATAATGAACCTGTACACAGTCAGCCACACGGTCCACCTTCCCAATAACCCGGGTGAGCTACATTTGCAACACACTTAGTTTGGTTGGAGTGTACGGCTCGATTAGCAACACAAGTAAATCTAGGTTGTTTCTATTCAGCGGTGTGAATGGGGGACTGTCCAGCTGCAGTTTATAAATACGTTTGGTGTGAAATATCGGGCACACGGAGAAATGTTTATGGGACAATACAAAGGAGAGATAAAGATAGACCTCCCTATTAATCTGCCTCGTTCCGGTTCCAGGACTTATTAAGGGCTCCACAGAGAGCCATGCAAAACAGAATTTATGGCTGTGTAAATGTATCAGCTAAGATTACCTGGTCGTGGTAGATTTCATGTAGCTTGACTATGTTAGGGTGGCCGTCGCAGAGCTTCAGGGCTGCTATTTCCCGCTGAGTCTGCGCCTCCATCCTGCAGCAAACACAAGCAGGAAGCCAGAGAACTGTCACAGAATACAACATAAATACACACATACACAGTAGAGTGAGAACGTGGCCCAGTTCTGTTTCCTTTTATAGGTTTTTTTTAATTGCCACAAGCCACTCTGCAGTTTTAATAATTATTATATTAAGTGTGCCTGTAAAAATAATGTGCAAAAGTAGGATTTAAAAAGGGGACAGAATATCACCCATTCATTTTCTACTTTGTCAAATATAATCTTTTGACAGTAGGTTGTCATTCTCTAATGCCCAGTTTGATCCCATAATTCATAGAGGATCGCCCCTTTTTATATTCCTCTATAAGTAGCAAACGTGAATTTGTACGTGCAGTTTGGCTTTGCTGATTTTATTTACCGTGACATGCACAAACTACAACTAACAAATAGTTAGGAAACAATAGGGTGCTGATAGAAAAGTGTGAACAAGTCTTCAGGAACATAATATTTGTTTGTGCTTTCTTATTATAGCTATAATATTTGGTGCCACACACTCAGTGGAGGAGTGTAGTGTAGGACTGCAGTCCACACACACGATCAAAGCTTGTTTTGTAACAGTTTGTTTGTGAGAACAGATGTATTTACATTTAATTAACCCACATCTAGCAACCCTTAACAGAGTAATAGAGCAAATACAATCTGATACATGTTGAAATTGAGTCAAATTCGGATTTTTTTTGTATTCATAGGTTTTAAGATAACATACCTATTTTATGTTTTGTGTATGATTTGGCTGAGAATTTACTAAGTGAGAGAAAGAGGGAGCCGAGCATGAACATCACACAGCCAGAAGCATCAGAGTTGACAAACACATCTGAGGAGAGCAGGATGTGAGTTTGTACCTCTTGCTGACAATCTTGACTGCGTATTTCTGTCCGGTCTTCTTGTGTGTGCACCGCCTGCAGATGGAGAAGCTTCCCTCTCCCAAAGCGCTGTCCTTCAGGTCCATCTCATAGTTCATGTAGAAAGGAGAGTCCTGAAGACAGTGGACAGGAAAGCATTTGGTCAAATATATTAAAAAAATAGTATGAGACTAAGTTCTTTCTGTTTAATTAAATGTTTTGTACACTGCTTTTCCTATGATCATGTGCAGATATTGTGCAATATATTTGAAGCCCGACAGCTGTTTTTTAATCTTTTCTTACAAAATACTGTAACTACTGCTACCAAACACAACAGATCATGTTCTTTGAACTTCTTCTTTAGAGATCCTATGTTGTCTTGTTCTCCACGAAAAAACACAATTCATGTGGGCGAGGCATACAAGTCCTCTCTCATGTGTTCTCAAATTGAAGTCTAAGGAGTCTTATTTACGGTATTTATATTAAATATGCAACCTAATTCAATAATAAGTGCCAACAGCCAGACACAAGTATTGCTTATTCTATGTGATTATAAAATGCGTATGCAAAACAATGAGGAACCAAGCACATTTCTCTTGTTGTGCAATGTTTTCAAAGGCATCTGCAAAACACCTGGAAGTAGCAAATGTAGATTTTCTAGATCTGTGATACAATATGAGAGATCACTTAAAGACAAGATAGGAAACTGTTGACTGGCTTCCTGTTCCTGAGAGAGAAAATCGCACAAAATCCTGTTTAGCACGGTGAGCTGAGGCTTTATGGAGTTGGAAGCATACAGTTGCCCGACTGCTCGTCTTAAACTTCCCCTTTCTGAAGTGAGTAAGCACCAAAAAAGGGAGTAGGCTATTAGTCATGGAAATTCTATTTGATATGTCTAGAATTTTGTTGATTAATTAAACATTGCACCTTTTGGGGCTGGACTGAAAATCATTAGAATGATTAATAGTAGTTCCCATCACCAATGTAACAAATCTGGTAATAAATCTTGAAAACAGCAAAGTTTGCAGCAGCTACTCAGAACGTTGATGAAAACGCTTGAAACCTAGTGAGCCCACAAAACAACAACGCACAGCTGCCTCTCAGAAAACATTACGCTGGACAGATACACCAGTGTATTCACTGATAAACATAATTAAATAAACAGGATCATGCCTGGCAACTGAATCTAAACATTTGTGAGGAACACAAGTTTGAGTGAAATGGAGAAGATAGGGGGGAAAAAAATCTCACGTGTCTGTGACAGCAGCCATTAGCCTAAGTGTGTTTGTGCTGGAGGATCCAAGTCCATCCGTCTCACCTTCATCATGGCGCTGCGGGCCACCGCGGCAGAGCGGGGCCTCTCGGAGCCCCCACACAGCTGGAGATGGTCGTCCATCACCACATTCCTCTTAAACAGGATGGAGGGGGCCATGAAGGAGTAGCCCTGCACAGAAACACATGAAGTCTACGTGTTTACATTGTAAAGTGAGGGAAGGACTATAAGGACAGAGAGAAAAGTACATCCAGTTCTGCAGCCTCAGTAAGAGCCTGATTAAACTTTATCTAATGTATAACAGACATTTATAGAGTCTTTTCATTGTATTTTTACTTGAAATGATAAACAGGGTATATGCAGGAATCCTGAAGTCAAATGTAATACCTTTGAAGACCCCTTTCCATACATTTTAAGACCTCATCGCCACTTTGAGTTTTAACCAGTTACATTGGCGACACACTTTACCTCACATTGACTATATACAGTATGGATTGTCCTTCCTCCTTATCTTCCAACCATTTGGACGCAAACTTGCATTTCCCCATAACGATGTTGTTTAACAACCGGCGTAAACGGAGCTTCGCGCGCTATCAAGCCGTGAGCGTGCGATGTCCTGTTCAGATGACGTCAAATCCAACGGGATGCCATAAATAAACTACAAAGAATCACACTACACACCTACGCAATGATTACATTCAGGCAAACTGTAGAATACAACCTCTTTGGACGATTTAGATACTTTTTGAAAAACAAGCTACAAAATGTAATACCTTGGAAAATGCCGTTTAATACTTTTTAATAGCCCTTCATTTTCGCTAAATTGATTCATCAACTTTTAATACTTTTTAGACCCCGCGGACACCCTGTGAAAGCACTAATGACAAGGTAGAACAAAATGTCAACTATATTTTGGTGTTTAGTTTTTACCTAATTTATTTTTCTCATTTTCTTTTTACAAAAAATAGAGGAAGATCTTGGGTAAACAATTATAAGAGAATGAATATGAAATACATTTCAAATCACATTTACTTTGTAAAATTGTATCAGGTTTGAATGGAAATCAAACACTACTTTTAGACACATGTATTTTTTGTATTTGCGTATTTACTGTAAAACTTAAAATAGTTTTGCATCTTTCCTCAAGTCTTTAAGTCGGAGCAGCCTGTCAGCTCCACAGTGAGTGGCAGCGGCTGTCCAGCTGTTCCTATTGTCAGAGCTGTCATTGTGGAGGCGCTGCCTGCCTAATTCCAGCTGTGGGGAGCCCAAAGCTTTTAGCTGGCATTAATCTCTCTCTCTCCCTTTTCCCCCGACACACACACAGCTGTGTGGTATGTAGTGACAGCAATAGATGGACGGAAGGATGGGTGGTGAATGAATGAGATGCCCTAAATTGCCGGGCTTGAATATTTGATTGCTCTGCTGTGAAATTACATCTTGGCGCTCTTAATGCAATTTTAATTTTGTTTTGTGAGGCACCGTGGGGGAGCAAGTGCACAGTTTAAAATTGGGATTGCTGTCGTTATCTGAGAGATTGCTAGGCTTGCAAATTATAAAGACCACAAAATTTCAGACTATGTGAATGGCAGCTGAGTGCGAAAAAAGCCAAGATGAAGTTGGCAATCAAAGACTGAAGGCGTAACCGAGACAGACGTGGTGATGCTCTCAAAGTGTAACCTTTTATTCCACGAGAGAAGCCCGTTAATGGATCTATTGATCTACCCAGCTCAAGGATCCAGAAGGCAATCAGAGTTGAAATTTCATGCAATACATCAGACAGCCATCAGCTGGCATAGAGTTGTGGGCCATATTATGGTTCAAAGCTACATCAAAAATAGTCATTCACATCTGTTACTTCAATAAGAGCTGCATATGGCAGCAATTACCTCAATAAAAGCCTCTTTAGTCAATTTGAATACCAGTGCACACAGACAGTCTCATGTTGACTTACAGCAACCTTTTGAGGACATTCAAAACTTCACTTGATTACTTCAATTGCGCTGGAGTATGTCAAATATAGTCACAGACAAAAAGTGGATAATGTATAATGCATTTTTTCATCCGTGTCAACATTTCACACTGCCTGCAACCAAAGCCCAGATAAACATGAGCACAGAGCAAATGCAAAAACAAATGTTGTCCTGTGCAGTGACCTGTAAAGAACACAGAGGAATGAGTATGTGTGCTAACAAAACAATGAGTCACAACAAAAAATAGTCTGGTTGTCCAACATCCTGTAACGCTCTCCCTACCTGGAAGATGCGATCGCAGTTCTGAGGCAGAGCTGCAGGAGAGTAGGTGGGGTCCATCTCCGTGAACTCTTCGGCAAAGTTGCTGACGTCCAGCTCGTCCCGAATCACTGGCTTGAACGGGGCGGGAACCTTCTTAGCTGCCAAGTCCTCCCAGTTAATTTTCTAAAATGAGTTTGGAAAAAATACATTTTGGTTGATCGCTATCCCTTATTAACGCAGCTTAAACAAACAGTTTTCTAAATGCTCCTCACTTAAAAGGGGACCTATCATGCAAAATGCACTTTTGGATGTCTTTTACAGTATACATAAATATGTGTCCCCGGTGTGTCAGGGAACTCACAAAGTGTCAGAAAATAAAACCCTCTCTTTTCCTCCGTACCCAAATCTCTAAAAACGGGGCTACAACGGAGCTGATCCAGATTTGCGTCCGATATGACGTAATATCGGAAATGTAGGCTGGCTTTACACCCCACGGCCCTATCAGAAACGTTGCTATCAGAAACAATGCCCGACTGTTTTGGACGTAATATGGTCGGTGTTTACATTAGCATCGCTACACTCAGAGCTAACCTGTACTGGAGAGCATGTGTGTGAAGAAGCTGGATATAAAAAGGAGCTCACCTTGTGGTATAACCGGCAAGAGAGAAAGCCTTTGAGCTCCATACTGTTTCAGAAATAATCCTTGATAATCCATGATATGGCGTTTCATCACCGCAGTATTTAGTTTCGACAATAGGGGTCCCGCATGAGCTCAGCCCTCTCCTCTTTTTTTTTTTCTTTATCACATTAATTTTTTTAAGCTTTATACCCCAAATCAGCACTTTTGAAACAGGAAGTGAAATAGAGGGATATGAGGCATGGCTAGAATGGGTGATCTGTTTGGTATTTTGAGCAAAACACTTGATAGACATGTTTTTTATATATTTGTATATATCTGAGACCGATGCTATTGCCTAAAAATAGCATGATAGGTGCACTTTTAAAGCAGCCCCATTATGTAGATTACCAGCCCACTCTGTTACATAGCTTTTTTTTATATTATGAAATATTCAAGACAAGCAATGAGACCCACCTGGTAAAATGGGTGTTTTTTTACATTCTCCGCTCCTTTAGGGCCTGAGCCCAATCTCTTTTTGGGGTCTTTGATGAGGAGTCGCTGGATGAGGTCTTTGGCCAGAGGTCCCATATCTTTGGGGAAAGGAGGATCCTTTTTTGAAATCCTCCTGTGATGTGTGAGACAGACATGGTCAGTGATTATAATTAAAGGCTAGATGAAAACTGTGGCTGATGATCAGGGAGAAACCCATACTTGGCGATGTCTGTGTGCGAGTTCTCATCTCCATCCACGGTGAAGGGGGGATCCGCCAGTCAGAAGCTCGTACATCAAAACGCCGAGACTCCACCAGTCCACCGCCTGGAATGAATGAAAGCAAACCACCCGTGACTTAAGCTTAACACGCTAAAAGAAACACCTCACTGCAGGGCACACATCCAGGAATACAGAGAGGAGAATTTAGGCTGCTTCTTTTGATAAACAGACGACAACATGAAACATAAAACTACATCTTACCTTGTCATGTCCAGACTCTCCACCTTCCACTATTTCTGGAGCCATATATTCAATGGTGCCACAGACAGAAAACGCTCTTTTCCATCTGTGTTCACAAATGCACAAAAAAAAATACTCATTTTAAAAATATAACAAAAAAACTTGGTTTTATTGAAAATGGAGTGGACTGTCTGACAACAGTTCAAGATTGAAGACCCTGAAAAACTTGATTTACATCTGACGTATTTTAAAGAAAAATGTGTTTTATGAGGAAGGACATGGATTCATCACATTTGTTTGATCTCAAGGATATAATTAATATCGTTTGGTGATAAAAAACTGAATGAAAAACATCACTTTTATTCGTTTTTTTTAAGGACTTTTCAACAGGGAACCATTATAATCCTTGACTACATGAGCAAAAATTAATGAAAGTTTGGGGAAATATATATATTAATGTTAAAAGAGTTTAGGAGAGAATCTGCTTCTTCTGTTCTCTTTGGGTCATCAGTTTATGGAATGAATGGGTATTTGTATGTACTGTACCTGATCAAATTCCCTTACTGAGGCCAAAGTCTGTGAGAACTATATGTCCACTTGAATCCAGCAGAATATTCTCAAGTTTTAGGTCCCGGTAGACAATGCCAAGCTGCAATAATAAAACGACAGAAGGGTAAGTGTAACCATCAATAGATAAGTCCTGAACATACAAGAGGCCTTGGTTGTGTAGAATCTATGAATTACCTCATGTAGATGTTCCAGCGCTGACACAATCTCTCCACTGTACAGGGCAACTTCTTGTTCCCTTAAATCGCACCCTTTGCACCAAATGTTGTGAAGAGCTCTCCACCATTACATAATCTATTCAAAAAGAGATGATATCATGCATGTCATGTTTCCATCAAATAATATGGCTCTGTTAGGAAAGAGCAAATACTCATTATACTAATTCATTCAGTTGTTAAAAAAAACTTTTATTAAAGACAATCATTAACCTTTTATTTTTCTTGATAAACATAACACAGAAGGCAGTTTCCTATTAAGAAAGTCTAACCAAGAATGAGGTGCAGCTTGGTATCCGTCTGGAAGGCATAGTGAAGTGTGACAAGGAACGGAGACTGGCGGATGTGTTCGAGCACCTGCCGCTCCGTGCGTGTGTGTTCAGCAGTCTTTGCCTTTTGTACAATTGTGGCTTCTTCAAAACCTTCATGGCATACAGCTTCCCTGCATCATGGCCACTCACTTTCCTCACCAGGAACACCTTGCCATATGCTGGTGGTTAAAATAAACAAAGACAGAGAGCAAAGGTCAGTGCAAAAAGGCAGGAATGAATGCTATGACATGCTGATCAATCTAGAAAACACATGGCATGAACACTATCATGTAAATGTCACATTGTGGTCAACACACAGTTTAACATGTTACTCACCTCCTGTGCCAAGCACCTTCAACAGCTCAAGTTTTCAATGCCCACTCTCTCTACGTGGCCCGTCAGGTTGGCTGAAGTCAGAGCAGACGTAAAGTATTAGAATCAGATATAACCATTTATTTCATGTTACAAAACAAAAGTGGCTTGAATTATAAAGTACTGTAGAAAATTCAATAACAAATGTCATGTTACATTTTGTTGTTAGAAATCATTAGAGTAGATAGAGTAGAGAGTCCCTTAGGGGTCTGATGTCCATTAATATTTTATGTGTACAAAAAGACACACAATGATTGAGTCGCTAGCAAAGAAAAACATAAATACTTTCCAAATTAGGATTTCTTTCAGCTGAGACAGGAAAATGTATATTTATATTCAATTCTCTTTGTAGTCCACACTCCCACTTACGTAATTTGTCCCACATTAAGACAACTGAGGCCTGACCTACCAAGCCTTTCACTAACAAAACATTTCATTGATAAAATTAGTCAAGAAATTCTCACATCTCATGTCTAAAGAATACGGTTGATGCGGCCAAGTTGTAAATAAATTGTAATCTGATCCAGCTGTTCTAATAAGTTGCCAAAAGCTGCACCAGAGAACGCATTGCATCACCTTACAGTCTTTCTATTTTGTAAGTGGTGCCCACGTTATACATACCGTATTCTTAGATTTCATTTTGAATACAAAAACACTCTCAGTCATGCCGCTTTTATGGCGAAAAAAAGCAAATTCTGCTGAGCTAAAGGTTTGTAAAAGTGGGCTTTAAATTTAAGGACCAGCGACTTGAACACTGATAAAGCCATAAAAGTCTGTTTTGTTGTCAATGAACGCATAGCAAAACAGCAGCAGCCTGGGAAAGTCAAAACAGGTGAATTTGTTTAATTGTGCAAATAATGAAGACACATGCAAAGTTGCTTCATGTAAAACACCGATGCCAGGATGAGATTATCTTCCATGCCACAGCAAATATACTTGCTACATTAACCAGCAAAAGGTCATTATCTTCCATCAGGGATCTTTAGTAAAGTCAGCCAACACTGTGACTCCTCCTGTCTTTCTCAATCATGGTCTCCCAGTACAGCTGACTGAGAATCGCACGCTCTCACACAAGCGTGTCCATTGTAGTGACAACATTCATTCTGTCTCATACGTCTGAAAATAGGCTACTTAGCATATTTCAGCGGTCTTGATTCATCTTTTTCTGCTGCTTCTCCAGGCACACACAGAAGTAAAGGTGCAATTATTAGACACTGGTGCATACTGTATCGTCTCAAAACAACAACGCTGTCCTTCGAATCTGAGGTCAGGGGTTCAGGTTGCATAACAGCCTTGTCAAGCTCATCTGCCATGGCCCAATTTGAGTTTAGGTGTTTATTAATAGACTGACAGAGGTGTTGAACCAGATGATTCCTTACTATGAGACAAGCAGAATCTCTGCAGTCTGCGGCGACAGAAATGCTTAAGTTCCTCTGAAGAAAACACTTTCCTTAAATTAAATCCTACATAAATGATCAAACTTAAAAGCAGGCCATCGAATTTCAACAAAATTGACCCTAGGTTGTTTCGCAAAAGTAATATTCTGTCTGAGGCTGGAACTACCAAATATTTTCCATTATTGGACACATTATTAACAATTTGCTGATCCTTGTTTGATTAATTACTGATTGTTTACTCAAGGAAACGTGAACTGAATGGCCATCACAACTTCACAAATCCAAACCTGTCTTCATATGTCTTGGTTTGTTCGATTCAAAATACCTACAACATATTAAGTTTACAATTATGGCAAGAGAAACCAAGCTGGGAATCAGAGAATATTGGAATTGTTTTTACTCCTTTCTGATTGAAAAAAAGACTCAAACGAATAAAGGATTGTCGTTGCCAATCAATTTCTGACTAATTGAATGGACTAAGTAGGTCTTTTTTTAAATCTTTTTTATTTTTACTGTATTGTCAAAACTAGGTCAGATTGTTACAGCAGGGTCCAATGCAGAGGGTAATACAGCTGCTCACATGTGTGCAATTTCCCTCCAAAAAACTGACTGACTGCATATTTTAGGGCAGGGCAGTGATGGGAGTGCAGCATAGTCCATGTTGCAGCCTGAACAGCAGCACCGTGTCCATTATAATCCAGTCTGCAAGCTTAGCCAGTTTCCAACTTCATTCAGCAGCCCTCTGCAATTGAAGCCACTCTATTCAAAATCACATTCAAATGCACTATGTGTAACTTTAAACTGTATTCCTGTTGACGTTCTTGAGATGCTGTACTGTATGTACATCACCCCACAACCTTACTATCATTCAGTCTAAATATTGCAACAAAAGCCAGTAGGATTCAGCACTACCGTGACAGTTTTAGCTTGAGGGTGGATGTTAGGCATTTAACAAGGCTAGCCAAGAGTCAAAGCAATGCACCAGTCTACCAGAACATACAGTGTCTAATGTGACTCTTGATGTACACACATGTTATAATGTGCAGAATGAAAACAAGCCAACATTTTACTCCTGATACTTGCAGCCACTGCAGCTGTGTCTGTTTCTTTGTTGGATAAGAGAAGTTAGCTAACAGACCTGGCAATAACTACAGAACCACATAATTTACATCTGGTAATCAGAGGTGGAAGAAGTACTCTTGTACTAAGTAGAACTACCAGAGATCAGGAATACTCTGTTAGAAGTAAAAGTCCTCGATCAAAATCTTACGTAGGTAAAGGGACAAAATCATTAGCATCACAATATAATAAAAGTAGCTCAATTAAAGTAAGTACTCAGATGCAGATTTGCTGATTTCAAAATTATATATTTGTATGGATGCAGCAGTGTGTTTCTCACAGCTGGTAAAGGTGAAGCTTATTATAATTCCTTCCAATAGTGTAAGGTAGCTTGTGGATTTACTCCAAATCCAAATCTGCAAAAGTAATTTAAGTATAAAAATAAATGTAGTGGAGTAAAAGTACACTATTTGAAATACTCAAGTAAATTACAAGTCCCTCAAAAATGTAACTTAAGTACAGTAGTTGAGTAAATCTACTTAGTTACTTTACACCACTGCACATGTATAACTGCAGAATGAAACCAAGCTAACATGTACTCCTGACACTTGGCAGCACTGCAGCTGAGTCTGCTCCGACCGGGCAGTGACAACAAACCAACTCAATTAAATGGCTATTGACTTTAAGTTAAGGCGTTGACAGGCATTATCTACTTACAATCTCTGTCAATGGTCTTATTTAGCCTAGGTAACACGTTAATTAGTAGCTGAAGCTAATGTTCTTTCCTTGGCAGCGTTATAAACTAGCTAGTGAGATGGTTAGGTAACGTTTGTTTGCGTGAGACAGCAGCAGCCTCAGTAATAAGTGCAGCTAACGTTAGCCTTCCTCTGCCATGTTCGGGACTTAACGGTCGCGCTCAGTACAAATGCCCACTGACAGTGACAGCTCTTCACAGCTAGCCAGCTAACATTTCCCCCCGGACACGTGTCTACTAAAGATAACCAGCAATAAATCTGACTGCGTTTGAAGTTAAACTTACCATTTTTCAGCTCATGTTTCACAGAAGTAAAGAGGTCACCTTCTCTGAAGATCCCTCCATCGGGGATGGCATCGTATGTTCCAATTATATTCAAAGATGCTTTTCAGACAAGGTTACGTTCACCTCGCAAGCTAGTTTGCAATATTAACATGCGGAGAGCATAATTATTAAGCGAGAGAGTAACACGCCTGTTAGTTAGGCGCCAAACTTAACAGATGTATGGGCAAAAATGTTGCTACTAAACTAGCAGCAAACAAGCCCAGTGAAAACACTTGCTTCTTCCAGCAGCACACCACAACTGCCACTACCTTCGCAACCAGACATTCCCTCTGCGCTGATTGGGGTTGCTATGTGGAAATCTGACCTCTGATTGGCTCTTTTCGTGTAAGCTACAACTCATCCCGCCTTCCTCAAAAGCTGGTGATGCCTTCACTTGTCCCTCGTTTCACGCTCATGTAAGAGGTCAGAAGTGAAGAATTTTGAGGTGCGTTTAGTTAATAATTGCCTCATTAAACTTACTTCCAAGTTGGGAACAGTCATTTGAGGAAGAATAATAAGTCAGTTATTTACATAAATCAAAGTACTGTCCCAAGAAAAGTCCTTAATTAAATATCTGAAGTAACAATACTTTGTATTAGCAACAATCAATTTAGAGTAAGTACAATATCTCATTAGACATACCCTGGAATAATAATTAGCTGTCATGTTTATGACTCGCAAATTACTTTTTTTTACATTTTATGTATAGTATATTGTATCTCTAACTTGCATTATTTTATGTTCAGATTCTCATTTTGTTTTAACTGCAATATTTTCATTAATACACATATGCATAAGTGTTGTCGTAGGGGATTTTTATTTTCATTGCTTCTTCATATGAAATAATAAGAACTTTCACTTTAACTTGGAGGGCCCCTTGAAGAATAATGTTAATCATATCACTGGGTTATAGTTATTCTTGCAGTAATGTGTAAATTATGTAGATGGTAAGATCATAATTGATGTTTTTAATTGTATTAATAAATTAGGCTAGATTTGTAAAGTAGTTGGAAACTAGAGCTATTTAAATCGATGTTGTGAAGTAAAAAGTGCAATATCTGTTGACAGATCGTCATGAATGAATGATCTTTCTATTTTTGAAAACTGTGCAGTCAGTCTGTTTATTAGATTCAGATTCAGATTCAGATTCAGATTCAGATTCAGATTCAACTTTATTGTCATTACATAGTGCAAGTAGGCCCTACTAGTGACGAAATGAGAGTTTGGCATCTGACCAGAAGTGCAAAAATAGCAGTGCAGGTGTCTACATAATAAGAATAATTATAAATAGGCTATAAACAGATGAATATGTACAGTATAAACGGTATTGACTGTAAATTACTGCATTTGCTTGATTTATATATGGCTATCTTTATCTAAACCCTGTAGTTGCAGAAACGTTCAGAATTGTTGTTCTATAGTTGAGAAACAGGTCTTTTACAACCTGTATTTTTTACCCCTGAAGGATAGTTCCGGTTTTTGTCAGATATGTGAAAAGTAGTTTTTTTATTCTTGAGCAAAATTGTAATTCTTTTAAACGGATTTCTACCTCCACCTTGTGGCGCCATGTTGCCATTACTCTCATGTGGTATAACAGTTGTAATTGTTGTACAATGCTTTAGGTACAAATGTGTTATATGTCATACACTTCCTAAATATAAAATAAAAGATATAATTATTTGATTGGCAATCGTTGATTTACAAGCAAAAACAACTACAGTCGTGACTCGTCAGTCGATGAGAACTTTGGTCAGTGTCAGTGACAGAGTTAGGAGGCGTTTTGTAGCCCCAGGACGTTCCCAATGACGATACGAGCTCTTCAGAGTCAGCCAATGGCAATTTGGGTATTTTCAGTAAGAACCAATCAGCTTCTGATTCTGTTTGACGGTTTTCAGGAAGTTGCCACAAACTCCGCCGGGCTTGCTTCCTCAGTGGTTTGACAGCGAGCTAGTTAGCCTCACTTTGCCTCACTCTCCTGACCTCTCACTGACCTCCGCTCCCCCAAGATGGCTGGTGTTCGAGCCCTTGGTGTTCTTGCTAGATTCCCATCAAGGAGATACGCTCTCTTCACAGGTAGAAACTAAATGTATTTCATATTTATACATTTAAGAGAATCAATGCGGAGAATGACACTGAAACTACTGGGGTTGCTAAGTGCTGTGTGTGTGGGTAATTAGCCTGTTGGATTAGCTGTTAGCTCTGGAGAATGTGAGTGGTGGGGTGCTTCATTCAACACTGTTTTTATTGACAACAAACATATATTTCAAAAAAGTTCAACCAGAGTCTTTTTTGTAGGTGGAACTTTTTAGTTTTAATTAGCAAACTTGAGTTAAAACCTGCCATCTGTGCGTGCTAATGTTAGCAGGCTGCTACGGAATAGGTTATGTATCTGGTTAAACATGTACGTTTGAATTCAGACTGCTTGTTATTTTTAAATTAAGTTGTCCCTCCCAGGAAAGTGTAGACGGGGATATACAAACTTGTGCCATTCGCCATTGTGTCGGCTCTGTCTGTGAATGCCTGGTAGGCGGATAATGTAGGTGAAAGGTCATTTTTGCACTAGGTGACACAAATTGGTCTGAGGTCATGGCCAAATATCATGTGAACGTCTCATAAACTTGTCATATTAATGTTGTACGAAGGCAGTATCTTTATATACAGTGTTTAGGGTTTAATGATGTGTGTTTCTTTACATAGTAAGGGTAAAGCAGGTTCGATGACTAGTAATGTATTGCTTATTGTCATTTTTTACAGGTGGTACATCTCGCACCTTCTCAGTAGCTCCTGCAATGCTAGGTAATTACAGAAGTTTACATTTGTACAGTATATGGGGAAAAGGGCACCTTGTCCTGTTCAGTGACAGTATTATTTTTTCACTGTACTATATCTCCCTTATCTATTTTTAGCCCGGACCCATGTGAGCTATGAAGTCAAGGACGATGTGGCTGTTGTACGGATCAACGACCCAAACTCCAAGGTGTGCTCTCATTGAAAATGTATGTGACATTAATCAGAACTATGCAGGTGTAATGTGGACCTAATGGTCATCTTCTCTTCCCTGCAGGTCAACACACTGTCCATCCAAATGCAAAAGGAGATGGGAGAAGTAATGCAAGAAGTGTGGGCCAACAATGATGTTAAAAGTGCTGTACTCATCTCCTCAAAGCCAGGGTGCTTCATTGCAGGAGCTGATATCAAGTAAGAGAAAATCTCTTTTAATCCACCGCCATATAACATTTTGATTGTTATTACACAGTTAACCAATTAACTCAATATTTAAGTGCGACCATTCTGAAAATAAACTGTTTTTGCTAAAACACAACACATGTATATTATGCATAGCCTGAATTAGGATGTTTTAAAATTATATTACAAGGAATTAACACAATGGAAATGCTTTGTATTTGTTTGTGATATACTTAACATCTCTTTCAGTATGATTTCGGCCTGTAAAAGTGCAGAGGAGGTCACAGCACTTTCTCAGGAAGGGCAGAAGATGTTCAACATGATCGAGAAATCGCCTATACCCATTGTGGCTGCCATCAACGGCTCTTGCTTAGGCGGAGGCTTGGAGGTAAACAGAAACTATTTCAGAGAGAAACTATGTTAGACTATATCATAATTATTTGACGATGATGGCTGATAGAAATGTGTTTTTATAATGGGATCTTTATGCATTTCAGTTTGCCATCGCCTGCCAGTACAGAATTGCAACAAAGAGCAAGAAAACCATTCTGGGTACTCCTGAGGTGATGCTGGGTCTTCTGCCTGGAGCTGGCGGCACTCAGAGACTCCCCAAAATGGTAAGAACTGGAAATACTATTTACCTAACTGTCCTGCTTTATTTAAGTACACAAACTATACAGTATGCGGGATGATGCAAACCATGGTTGAGAAGGTGCGCTATAATTGTTATAGATTCTTGTTTTCAGTACAAAACCTGAAATGGCTGGGCTGTAAAGTAAAACAAACTGGTTATTGCTCATAATTGGTTTAAAATGTTTACGTGCAGCCTGAAGATCCTGCAAACCAGGAAACAGATTATTCCCCCAAGCCCACCATGTCAAGTATTTCCTGTCCTTCAAACTGCAGGATTATTACTGATCTCTGTTTAATCACAGAACATCACATTCAATATTGTTGATACATCCTCTTTTACCTGTAGGTTGGTCTACCCAATGCCTTTGACATGATGCTGACAGGGAGAATATCAGAGCGGATAAAGCAAAGAAGATGGGCCTCGTCCACCAACTCGTAGACCCACTAGGTGAGCTGTCTTTAGTTTTTAAAATCCATGAATTCACCATTCAGTGTATTTAACAATGCTTGAGTATTTGACTTACAGTAGCACCAATGAGAAGAATAGGGAGGGATGAAACCCTCTTTTAATGGTCACACATGCAGAGCACACAGCACACACAGTGAAATTTGGCCTCTGCTTTTAACCCATCCTAGTACAAGGAGTCTAGTACTAGGAGCAGTGGGCAGCTATTGTACAGCGCCCGGGGAGCAATGGGAGTGGGGGGGAAGGGGGGTGTCCGGTGCCTTGCTCAAGGGCACCACGGCAGGGCAGGAGGTGAACTGGGACCTCTCCAAGTAGAAGTCCGCACTCCATATTTAGGTCTGGTCGGGGACTTGAACCAGCGACCCTACGGCTCCCAGTCCAAGCCCCTACTGACTGAGCCACTGCCACCAATGATAAAATAATAAATTGTTTAACTGATTATTTTGATATGTGTGCTCCTATTGTAGGACCTGGGCTGAAGAGTCCTGAGGAGAGAACGATGGACTACCTTGAGGAAGTTGCCATTGAATGTGCCAGAGGGATCGTCAACAAGACTATTCCTCTGAGCAAAAAGAAAGGCACTATGGACAGTAAGTTGTGCTGTGAATTGAGCATTTAACCCGTTGTAGTCACTTTAGTTTGATTTACTTGTTAGTTATGTGCACTACAATAACGAGTTTATGTTCTTTCTCTATAGAAGTTCAAGACTACGTTATGAGCTTTGAGTTTGTGCGGAACCAGATTTACAAAACTGTTCACGGGAAAGTGATGAAGCAGAGCAAGGGACTCTATCCTGCACCCCTGAAAATCATTGAAGTAAGTGAAAACTCTTTACAACTGTTTTTGTTAATAAATCTGGATGGTATCGGTTATACAATTAAGAAGATTCCCTAACTAGTGTGCAACTGTATTCTTTCTAAATAATCCTTTTTGTAAAAGTTGGTCTTATTTTTAACATGACAACATACAAACTTCTCATTCACAGTCTGCGAAGACAGGAATAGAACAAGGCCCCGATGCTGGATATTTGGCTGAGGCTCAGGTGAGGTTTTATAGCCTACATCATCAGTGAATTCAGTATTTACAGTTAAACATTGTGTGTCATACTAACCAATTGCCTGTTTCGTGTCACAGAATTTCGGTCAGCTTGCACAAACCTCCGAATCGGCAGCTCTGATCGGTCTGTACCACGGTCAAGTTGTGTGCAAGAAGAACCGCTTTGGAACTCCTGAAAAAGAAGTGAAGTAAGTCTATATACCCTTCACATACTGAGCTTAGTGGGGGACAATTCCCACATGTTAAGTCTGCATTTATCATTTCTGATTAGCATGTATGGTCTTAGTTAAATACTTGGTCGATACTAATGAAAAAGCCAGGTCTGTTGTCACAATTACACTAATAGCAAACACAATACTTAGGTGTAAATGAAGAATAAGAGTCTTCCTATGTTCTAATTTTCAGATGTTTTTTTTTAGACTGGAGATAAACTGTCTGTTTTTGTTGTTACTTCTAGGAAACTGGCCATCTTGGGGGCAGGTCTGATGGGAGCAGGTGTTGCGCAGGTGACAGTGGACAAAGGTGTGCACACGGTGCTGAAGGACACCACTCTGCCTGGACTGGCCAGGGGACAGCAGCAGGTTTACAAAGGGTGAGATCATATACTTCATATCATATTAGTTGTTTCATTGAGAACATTTTTTTTAAAGTATTTTATTCACACATTTTTATCATGACTATGGTTGTCTAAAATGTGGACTAGATAGAGAGCACATATAAGTAGTTGCATCAGTTTTCAAATCTTAATCATTGTTCTTTTGTTCTGGTCACTATCTGTTGTATGTTATTGGTGATTGTTGTAATTTGTATTTGTTGTCTGGGCTGTTTTTTCTTGCTCTGTTAAGCACTGTGTGCAGCACAGCGGTATAAAAAAAATGCTATATTACTAAAGTTGAGTTAAATGTGTGTTAATATAGTTCCAGTCTAATACCAGAGTAACCTTTATACATTAGCTTTGAAACATATTGAAAATAGTAGTTTTTTTTAGGCACAAATGTGTTGGAATCTAAAACATGTTTCTTATTTTAAACAAGGCTCAACGACAAGACCAGAAAGAGGGCCATCACAACATTTGAGAGGGACTCCATTCTGTCCAACCTGACCGGCCAGCTGGATTACAGCGGCTTTGAAAAGGCCGACATGGTCATTGAAGCCGTGTTTGAAGACATCAACATCAAGCACGCCGTCCTGAAGGAGGTGGAGGCTGTAAGTGTGACTGAAATTAGGCTCAATAGGGCTTTGTTACAAAAAGTTGTACATATCAGTCAAGGGTATTACCACTTGCAATGTTCTTGTGACTATTAGTTAAATTT